>NC_057809.1:365504067-365519299 GCF_018294505.1 Triticum aestivum | reverse complement strand
CGTTCGGTTTTCGCCAGTTTTCGTTCGGTTTTTTTAGTTTCGTTTTTTTCTTTAGATCGGTTTTTTCAGTTTAGGCTAATTAGCGAGCGTTCGCTCGTTCGTTCGTTAAACTGTGTGTCGTTTTTCTTTTTCATGGATTAAATACGCGATTTTTCTGATCACAATTTCTGATCCGATTTTCATTTTAGTCTAACTTTTTGCTGGTTTATCGGAATCAGGCGATTCAAGCGCCTGGAGTTTTGATTCGAAACCCTCTTTCCGTTTAACCAACTTAAACAAGTTTTTGTCACTGTAAAAATTGCCTTAGATCTAGAATAGTAAATGAAGCCTGTTTCTTTTGCCTTTTGTCTTTCGTTGCTTCGTTAGATTTGACTCTTTTTGCCAACCAGTGTTCTTAAGTTGAATTTTCTGGTTAGATCTCTTATTTGAGTTTTACCTGTGCATTAGTGAGTACTTATTGTATGCTTGTTTGTTTGCGATAGAGTACCCGGAGTGCGCCCCTTGCTACTTCGAATCGCTAGGTTTCCCAGATCATCAGCTAGGCAAGTAACACTTTGATCATGTCTTTCCCTCTACCCAGTTTTATTGCATTAGATCAATCCTTACACATTGCATGATTAGGATCTAATTAAATTCTGGGTTTGGGAAGTAGTTGAGGTAGTACCTATTACCTGTTTATTATCAAACCTTTGGGAGTTACTTCTACGTTCGCTTATTATGCCATGCTATGCTAGTAGACGTGGATTGGGTGAGTGTATCCATGACAGATGTGAGATTGTTAATTAATGGTTTATTTAAGGTGGAAACTTAAACACACATCTGGGTGGATTGAGGTACCTGGGTATTCCAGGATTGCCTGTTTTTCTTTATGGACCGCCACTCAGGCTCAAAGGGATCATGAGATTATTCATGCTAGAAACTTCCGTGTGCATCCACAAGCTATTATGGGCTCTAGCATAGTTGACTAAGTCGTGCGAACTCTTATAGTGGTAGACTAGCAGATGTAGGGGATGTAGGTGGTACGGTCTACCCATCGTAAGGTGCTAGCGCTTCTGAAAGACTATGTCTCGGTCATCCGTTTCTCAAACACCATGTAGTGCGAGAAATCCAATGGAGGAGATCGAGTCTTGTGGGGAAAAGTGTGCAAACCTCTGCAGAGTGTATAAACTAATCATGGTTAGCCATGTCCCCGGGTATGGACATCTTGAGTATCTAGTACCTGGATTATCATGTGAATCTCAACATGTTACTATAAAATTAATTTGGATGGGTTTGTTTAATGATGATGCTTAATTGGGATTGAGAATGCTGTCAACCATTCTCAATGTTTAACAACCACCATGATAGTTAAATAAATTCATTCCTTTGCAGTAGGGAAAAATTGGCTTTACGCAAAACTGTAACCATAGAGCTTTCCACCAGCCAAATATGCATATAGAATAGCTGTTTCATTCCATTACTCTCTATGTGTTACATTGCCAGCATATTCCATGTGCTGACCCATTTCGGGCTGCAACGTTAATGTTGCAGACTTTTCAGACGACGATTAAGGAGTTTTAGGTCGTGGTTCTATACTCAGTGATGCCGTTGGAGTTGATGGACTCACTTATCTTCCAAGCCTTCCACTGTTATCGTTATTAGATGGCCTTAAGCCATATTTACTGTAATAAGTTCTCTATTTGAGACACTCGATGTAATAAGTGTGTGATTGCTACTCTGTTATAAATCCTTCAAGTACTGTGTGGTGTCAGCATTACCGATCCAGGGATGACACCGGAGCACAGAGATTGGACCGTTTGAGGTCTAGTCGCTACAAGATGGTATCAGAGCACATGCTGACTGTAGGACACGACCACTAAGCTAAAGACCTAGATCACTACTCACTCTCTTCTCTTTCTGACTGCTCATCTTTTCTACTCTTTTAGGATGGCGGATGCAAGGAACAAGTTCACTCAACCGGATGAAGATACACTCTTTGGACGTCATTTGAAGGAAGTCACTAGATATCTGAACATAGGAGTACCAAGCTTCACCGGCACCTACAACGCCACTTTACCTGAAGAAGAGCGCGGGATGATTCAAGTTCAAGTTCCAGGAAGGACGTTCATGCCAGTCACTGAGCCCATAGAGTTTTCTTTTGATGCACCAACTTGGAGTCTAGGAAAGAGCATGGCAGCTCACATCGCCATGGGACGCATTGGAGAAGTCTATGAAAATGATCTCAAGGATACTATCTACCAGATTTGTGGGCGCCGAGATGAGCATTGGGAGATGATCAGCACCAGAAAGGATAGATCAATTGTAGCTTTTATCCAGGAGTTAAACCAGCACATTCGACGTCAAGAGAACCAGATGTGCGCCGACATGATAGATTTGAAGAAGGCAAGGACAAGAATCCAGGAACTAGAGGAAGAACTCAAGGCTACTCATGAAGATTACAAAGAGGAAATTGGAGTACTATTGGATAAGAATGCCGACCTAACAATGAAGATTGGAATATTTATGGGAGGCCCTACACCAGTAGAAGAAGAAGAACCCAAGGAGATTCGCCCGGAAGACTACATCATCATTGACAACACCGACTCGGATCTAGATGATAGCGATGATGACTACGTTTATGAAGCTGGAGCAGATATCATGGAGTCTACAACCGAAGAATATTTCTAGTAGACCACCTCATCAGTAGTAGTAGTCCACCATGTAAATATTATAGTCCGAGAACTTTTGCGATAGTTAGATCGATTGTATGCCCTTGTTTGACTGATTGAATGAAGTGAATTGTTTGCTTTTGCCTCATGTGCATATGGGTAGTGTTTTCTCTTTAGACCCCCTCTATTGTTAAATCTCATCTTTTCTAAAAACCCTCAAATGCCTCCGAGATGTGACCCCAGATTTACCTTCCCACCGGAGCTCACCCAGTTGATCCAGCAGCAGAACACATTGATGCAGTTACTAGTCCAGAATCAGAATCAAGGGAACAACAATAACAACCCACCACCACCACCACCACCACCTGTTGATCACTTAGCCCGTTTTCTAAGGCTGAATCCGCCGGTGTTTTCCAGTAGCACCGAGCCGATAGTAGCAGATGATTAGCTCTGCAAGACAGCTAAAGAGTTGACCACAGTAGGATGCACTGATGCGGAGAAGGTGAAGTTTGCCGCACATCAGCTTGAAGGACCCGCAACATCATGGTGGGAGAATTTCACAGCCATTTTCCCTGTCGATACCGTCACATGGGACCAGTTTCAGCAGGCTTTTCGAACTGCCCATGTTTCAGCGGGAGCTATGGCCATGAAGAAGCGAGAGTTTTGCAACTTGCACCAAGGAGGACGGACAGTTGGCCAGTATGTGGAGGACTTTAGTAAATTAGCATGTTATGCCCCAGATGACGTTGCTATGGATGCAGCAAAGCAGGATAAGTTTCTGGAAGGACTGAATGATGAGTTGAGCATGCAGTTGATGGTAGCAACCTTCAACAACTACCAGGAGTTGGTAGATCGTGCTCTTATGATTGAAGGGAAGCAGCAGCAAATTGACAATCGCAAGAGGAAGTATGGACAAGGAAAGTACAATTCTGGAGCTCAGCAGAAGCCATGTTTTACCCCTAGACCGGGAGGACATTTCCAGCATACCCATGGAGGAGGTAGCTCACACAATCACAATGGCCCCAAGACTGGTAATGGGAATGGAGGAAGCAACGGCCAGAACCGCACCAACCCATCAACCCCAGCCAAGAAAGACCTGAGCCAAGTTACTTGCTTTAAGTGCTAGAAGACCGGACATTATGCCAACGAATGTCCTAAATCACATAATGGAAATGGCAATGGAAGCTCTAGGAAGAAGCCAAACCCTTTCAACAGGGGACAGGTGAACCACGTTAACTGGAGGAGGTTGAAGAGCAGGCGGATGCAATAATCGATAAGTTTTTGGTTAAGTCATTTACTGCACTCGTTCTTTTTGACACTGGTGCATCGCATTCATACATATCAAGGGGATTTTTGGATAAGTATAAACTGCCAACCCAAGCCCTTAGGTCACCCATGTTAGTAACCTCGCCTGGAGCATAATATATGGCTAGTCTATGGTGTGATCGGTTACCATTAAGGATAGGTAACTACGTATTTCCATCAGACCTAATAGTGTTGGAATCTCAAGGATTGGATGTGATATTAGGCATGGATTGGTTGTCAAAGTATGAAGGGAATATTGAATGTGCCAGTAAGTCAATTTTGCTTACCACCCCAGAAGGGAGAAGGATCAAGTATGTATCCCGACATGTGCCAAAGAGGACTCAAGCAAATTGTTTAACAGGAGTTGTGCAGGAGGAAGTACCAGTAGTGAAGGATTTCCCTGATGTATTTCCAGAAGAATTGCCAGGCATGCCACCGGATAGAGATATTGAGTTTCTGATTGAGCTTTTGCCAGGCACAGGGCCAATATCAAAGAGACCATATAGGATGCTTGCAAAGGATTTGGTGGAAATTAAGAAGCAAATTAAGGAGTTACTGGATAAAGGATACATTCGCCCAAGTTCTTCACCTTGGGGATCGCCAGTACTTCTAGTAGAAAAGAAGGATGGATCATTAAGGATGGTTGTCGATTATCGAGGATTGAATGAAGTAACCATCAAGAACAAATACCCACTACCGATGATCAATGATCTATTTGATCGATTGCAAGGAGCTAAGGTATTTTCCAAGATCGATCTGCGATCAGGATACCACCAATTGAAGATTCGGGAACAGGATATACCCAAGACGGCTTTTACCACCAGGTATAGGCTGTACGATTATACTGTTATGTCATTTGGTCTGACTAACGCACCTGCATACTTTATGAACATGATGAACAAAGTGTTTATGGAGTTCTTGGATAGGTTCGTCGTAGTGTTCATTGATGATATCCTGGTTTAATCGAAGAATGAAGAGGAGCATAAGGAGCATTTGTGTTTGGTTCTTGGAAGGCTCAGAGAACATCAGTTATATGCCAAGTTTAGCAAATGTGAGTTTTGGTTGAAAGAAGTTGGATTTCTTGGACACGTTATATCTGGAGAAGGTATAGCAGTAGATCCCACTAAAGTTGATACCGTGACCAAGTGGGAAGCACCAACCACAGTTGGAGAGATCCGGAGTTTTCTTGGACTCGCAGGATACTACCGGAGGTTTATTGAGAATTTCTCAAAGATTGCGAAGCCTATGACGGAGTTGTTGAAGAAGGATACCAAGTTCATATGGACTGAGGAATGTGAGGCTAGTTTTCAGGAGTTGAAGAAACATTTGGTTACCTCACCAGTGTTGATTTTACTGGATCATACCAAGGATTATGAGGTGTATTATGACGCTTCACGTCGAGGACTTGGAGTAGTGCTTATGCAGGAAGGAAGAGTTGTTTCATATGCCTCACGACAGCTTAAGCCTCATGAGTTGAATTATGCTACGCATGATTTGGAGTTAGCAGCCGTAGTGCATGCACTGAAGACTTGGAGACATTTTCTGATTGGAAACCATTGCGAGGTGTACACGGATCACAAGAGCTTGAAGTGTATTTTCACACAGAAGGAGTTGAACCTCAGACAAAGGAGATGGTTGGAGCTCATCAAGGATTATGATATGAGATTGCATTATCACCCTGGAAAGGCTAACGTAGTAGCTGACGCGTTAAGCCGTAAGAGCCATTTCAACACCCTAATGACGGGAGATTTACCAAGGGAGTTAGCAGAAAATCTTCGAGAGCTATGTTTGGAAATAGTCCCGAGAGGCTATGTAGCAGCATTGGCGATTCAGTCTACTTTGATGGATAAGATCAGAGAAGCTCAAAGGACTAACAAGGAGATTGCTTCTATTAAGGAGAAAATGAGCAAAGGAAAAGCTAAGGGATTTCGTGAGGATGAGCATGATACCTTATGGTTTGAAGACCGTGTTTATGTGCCAAATGATATGGAGATTAGGAAGTTAAGTTTACAAGAGGCCCATGATTCACCATATTCGATTCACCCAGGAAATACCAAGATGTATTTGGATTTGAAGGATATTTTCTTGTGGGCCAGAATGAAGAAGGATATTGCGGAGTATGTAGCAGTTTGTGATGTATGTCAGAGAGTGAAGGCAGAGCATCAGAAGCCAGCAGGATTGCTATAACCATTGCCAATACCCGAATGGAAGTGGGATAAGCTAGGCATGGATTTTATTACAGGATTGCGCAGAACAAATTAGGCTATGACTCGATATGGGTTGTAGTCGATTGTTTGACAAAGGTAGCTCATTTCATTCCAGTGAAGACTACCTATACCAGTGCAAAGTTGGCAAAGATATACCTGACCAGGATCGTATGTCTGCATGGAGTTCTAAGGAGCATTGTATCAGATAGAGGAACCTAGTTTACCTCAAAGTTCTGGAATCAGTTGCATGAGACTTTGGGAACCAGACTGGAGTTTAGCACAGCTTTTCACCCGCAGACAGATGGACAGACTGAGAGAGTCAATCAGATTTTGGAGGATATGCTAAGAGCTTGTGCACTAGACTACAGATCTAGTTGGGATGAGAATTTGCCATATGCGGAGTTCTCTTACAACAACAGCTATCAATCCAATTTGAAGATGGCCCCTTTCGAAGCCTTGTACGGAAGGAGGTGCACGACCCCATTGTGCTGGGATGAAGTTGGAGACCACCAGTTGTTTGGACCGGATCTGATAAAGGAATTTGAACAGAAAGTGAAATTAATTCGTGACAGGCTGAAGGTAGCTCAATCCAGGCAGAAGAGTTATGCATATTCTAAACGCAAGGAGACAGTTTACGAAGTCGGAGACCGAGTTTATCTTCGAGTATCACCACTTCGAGGAGTTAAGCGCTTTGGAGTTAAGGGAAAATTAGCGCCACGTTTTGTAGGCCCATACAAAGTTTTGGAGCGTATGGGAGAAGTAGCCTACAAGTTGGAATTGCCCGAAGGATTGTCGGGAGTTCACGATGTGGTCCATGTATCCCAGTTGAAGAAGTGCCACGCAGAGATGGCTGACATACTGCTGAGAGATACGGTACCACTGGAAGCAATTCAGTTGGACAATGATTTGACCTATGAAGAGAAACCAGTTAAGATTCTAGAGTATGCCAGTCGAGTCACCCGCAGCAAGGTTATCAAGTTTTTCAAGGTTCAGTGGAGCCACCACACAGAGGATGAAGCCACCTGGGAATGAGAGGAAGAATTGCTGAAAGACCACCCTCACCTATTTTCTAGCCAACCTGAATCTCGAGGGCGAGATTCATCTTAAGGGGGGTAGGTTTGTAACATCCCAAATTTTCAATTTGGAACGTTATACACTAGATCATCATTGCATATCATATTTATTGCATTTTGATTGATCATAGAAATTTTTCGCAACTCAAGGACCCTCGGAGAGAGTTGGGGGTTTCGTTATTTTCATATTTGAGTTGTCTCAAATTTTGAAAATAGGATCTTTTGATTTTATTTATTTTATCTTAAATTATTTCTATTAAAAAAATATGAGAGAGGGAATAAAATGACTTTCCCAAAATAAAGAAATATTGAGGATTTAATAAAAAATCATTTAAGATTTTATTTGGTTTTATTTGCTATTTTATTTGAATTTAGGAAAAATGCGCATTTTTTAAAATTGCATTTAGGCCCCAAATAAATGTTCATCATGTGCGGCTTGATTTTAGAAGCCGGGGAAATTTTATTTCGGGATTTTTGGAGTCCGTTTGGTAGTCGTTTTGTTTTTTTTCGAATGTAAGTATTAAAAAAAACGTCCAAACCGACCTACGGGCCGTGCTAGGCCCTGACTCCTCCAGGCCTCAGCCTTTATAAGCCACCGGCCCACCCTGGGCCGAAACCCTAGCCGCCGCCCGCCTCGAGCCCCACGCCCGTGCCGCCGCCGCCTTTCGCCGTCGCCGCCGCGCCCGACGCCGCTGATGGGGTTATGTACCTAGGGTAGGGTCATGGACCTGATCCAAGTAACTTACCCCAGGACATCCTTAGAAGAGGTCGCCTTCCAGTCGACCAACGAGGATTCACTCGACTGGCCTGAAGGACTCGACCACGAAGACTCACTCGACCACCAGGAGGTCAAGAGGCACTCTGCACTGCAACGGCCTATAATCAAGTAGACTTTATGATAGTAAAGGCCTTTATGTGGGGCGTTACCAGTAACGCCCCAGACTTAACTCACCTTAAACCCTCTCCTACGTGGGCTGGCTGGGGTCCTGGCGCACTCTATATAAGCCACCCCCCTCCACAGGCAGAGGGGTTCGGTACCTTGTAGTTCATACACTCATAATCCACTCGACCGCCTCCGGGCTCCGAGACGTAGGGCTGTTACTTCTTCCGAGAAGGGCCTGAACTCGTACATCCTTTGTGCTTACAACCTCTCCATAGCTAGGACCTTGCCTCTCCATACCTACCCCCCACTCTACTGTCAGGCGTAGAACCACGACAGTTGGCGCCCACCGTGGGGCAGGTGTTTTAGCGATTTTGTGGAGAAGTTGCGATTCTTCCGAGTACTTTCATCATGGTGTCTGCTGGAGTTTTGGTCGAGGGTCAAGAGATCCGTCTCGGCACTCTCACCTTCATCGCCGACGACTCCGCATGGCTCCAGGAGGCTCCACTCGACGTAGATGCGCTCCCCGTCCGCGGTGCGACGCATTTTCGCGCATGTGTCCGCGGCGTTCTGCTGCGGCAACCGTCGACCCAGTATCGGTCGGCTCCTCCATCGTCCACCCTCCCGATCTCCCGCCAGCGCAAGCGCTCGGGCCGGTCGAGGCTTCAGCGATGGGTGAGGCACGCGGTGGCTCGCCAATCGGCCACCACCCAAGTTGCGGCAATCGAGCCCGACGAACCTCTCTACGGCTTGTTCGACCTGTCGACTGGCTCCGTAGAGACTGCATCCGAGTGCGGTAGCAGTGATCCAGCGGCGGAAATCTTGATGGTCGATGGGCCCCACAGTCCCCCTGGCTTCGCCCGTGGTGGTGGAGCAGGTGACGGCGGCGACCCTACGCGAGGCTACGAAGAGTACCAACCCGAGCCACTCGACTCTCTGCAAAGAGAAGAACTTCGCCGCAGGAACGAGGATCCCCTGCGTATTCCCATCATAGGAGAAACCCCCGAGGCTCGTGCCTTGGAGGAGGCGCGCCTGGCCAATTTGGCCGAGCGCACTCGACTGGAGAACCTTCAGCGAGCACTCGACGAGCGCGCGCGGCAACGAGTTCCCGACACCAGTCGACGTCAACTCTTCCCGCCGACTCAGGTATATCGAACCCCAATTCAGAATTTAGCAGCTGCGACCCGTATAGCAGAGTCCATCCAGCCTTCGCAGTCGGAAGCTGGCAGAGGTTTGCTGCAGATCAGGGATCTGCTCTGGGCAGCAGGAGATCAGAATTCAGCCGTGTCTCAGTCGCGCAACAGAATTCACAGTCGATCCGTCACTGTGAATACGGTTCAGTCGGCTCACAGCCCCAGATCGCCTCCGCGGCGCGAAGGGCGTGAGAATCGGCGAGATCAATATGGCAACAGAGTCGACCGAGATGATAGGCGTCGAGTGCCCTATTCCCCTCCGAGGGGTGGGTCTTACGCTCCTCGGCAGCCAGATGATAGGCGTCAGTACAGTACAGGGCGTGGGGTTCCAGTTGACCCCAGAGAGCCAGGCTTCGACGCGCGATCCATTATCGTGCAAGGGTTGGTCGACCAGAACAGAGCCCATCGAGGCGCACTCGACAGAGATGTACCCACAAGCAGTCGAGTGCATATTTCTGGTCCTGAATGTTTCAGCAGAGCTATCAGAGCCGCAGTTATCCCCCCCAATTTCAGGTTGGCAACAGGAGTCAGCAAGTTCACTGGTGAGTCTAAGCCTGAAACTTGGCTTGAAGACTACCGAGTGGTAGTTCAGATTGGTGGTGGGAACGACGAGGTGGCCATGAAGCATTTACCCCTCATGTTGGAAGGTTCTGCCAGGGCATGGTTGACTCAATTACCTCCTAGCATCATTTACACTTGGGAAGATCTGTCCCAAGTGTTCGTCAGAACGTTTGAAGGGACTTGCAAGCGACCAGCTGGATTGACAGAGTTGCAAGTCTGCGTGCAGAAAGCTAATGAGACTCTCAAAGAGTATATTCAGAGGTGGATCACTTTGCATCACACTGTGGAAAATGTCTCTGATCATCAGGCAGTCTGCGCCTTCAAAGACGGCGTCAAGAACAGAGAACTGAGTTTGAAATTTGGTCGAACCGGTGACATGACCTTGAGTCGGATGATGGAGATTGCTACCAAGTACGCCAACAGCGAAGAAGAAGACCGACTACGAAGCGGCAAGCACAAGCCGAGTCAGTCGGAAAAGGGAAACACCAGTCGGAAACAGAAGCGGAAGGCTGAACCGGCAGCTCCTGGAGAGGCTCTGGCCGTGACTCAAGGAAAGTTTAAGGGGAAACAAAAAGGGTCCTGGAATCCCAAGAAGGTAAAGGATAAAGAAGGGAACGACGTGTTGGATATGCCATGTCACATTCACACGAAGAAAGACGAAGAGGGGAATATCATTTACCCAAAGCACACCACTCGCCAATGTCGACTCCTGATCAAGCAGTTTCAGGGAAAACACTCTAAGGACAAGGAGAAGGAGTCGGACAAGGCCGAAGACAAGGAGGACAGTGAGGGAGGATATCCGCATATCAACTCCACTCTGATGATCTTTGCAGATGTAGAAAGCAGAAGTCGACTGAAAGTGATTAACCGGGAGGTGAACATGGTTGCCCCAGCAAAGGCAAATTATCTGAAGTGGTCTCAAACACCCATCACATTCGACCAATCTGATCACCCGACTCATATTTCCACCCCTGGGAGGCAAGCTTTGGTGGTCGATCCAGTTGTCGAAGGCACTCGACTGACAAAAGTGCTGATGGATGGTGGAAGTGGGCTGAATCTGTTATATGCAGACACATTGAAAGGTATGGGCATTTCGATGTCCCGACTGAGCACTAGTAACATGAGCTTTCATGGAGTTATACCAGGGAAGAAAGCCGAGTCACTCGGCCAGATAGCTTTGGACGTGGTGTTTGGTGATTCGAAGCATTTTCGCAAGGAAAAGTTGACGTTTGAGGTCGTGGATTTTCAAAGTGCATATCATGCCATTTTGGGGAGACCAGCCTATGCACGGTTCATGGCTCGACCATGTTACGTGTACCTCAAATTGAAGATGCCCGGCCCCAAAGGAGTGATCACTGTCACCGGTGATAGGAAAAAGGCAGAGGAGTGCTTTCAGAAGGGCTCCAAGATTGCTGATTCCCAAGTGACAGCGGTCGAGTTCGAAGAATACAAGCAAAACGCAGATCCGAGTGACTTGCTGCGATCCAAGAAGCCCGCCACAGAGTCTGCATTCCAGTCGTCCGGTGAGACGAAGCCTGTTCACATTCACCCGACCGACCCCGAAGCAGCCCCGACCCGCATCTCCACAACACTCGACCCAAAATAGGAAGAAGCGCTCATCCAGTTCCTCCGTGAGAACTGGGACATTTTTGCATGGAAGCCCGCTGACATGCCAGGTGTTCCCAGGGGACTGGCTGAGCATCGCCTAAGAGTCGACTCGTTTGCAAAACCAGTCAAAGAGCATCTTCGGCGGTCCGCCGTCCAGAAGAGAAAGGCCATCGGTGAAGAAGTGGCTCGACTGTTGGCGGCAGGATTTATCCGAGAGATATACCACTCCGAGTGGCTCGCTAATGTCGTCATGGTTCCTAAGAAGGACAAGTCGCTCCGAATGTGCATTGATTTCAAGCACATCAACCGGGCCTGCCCGAAAGATCACTTTCCTCTCCCTTGCATAGATCAAATTGTTGACTCGACCGCGGGATGCGAGAGGTTGTCTTTTTTAGATGCTTACTCCGGGTACCACCAGATCCGTCTGTACGGGCCCGATGAGGTAAAAACAGCTTTCATCACTCCATTTGGGTGCTTCTGCTATATCACCATGCCATTCGGCCTCAAGAATGCCGGAGCCACATTTATGCGAATGATTCAGAAGTGTCTACTCACTCAAATCAGTCGGAATGTGGAAGCTTATATGGATGATATTGTTGTCAAGTCACGAAAAGGTTCTGACCTGCTCGCTGACCTCGCCGAAACATTTGCCAACCTCAGAAGGTATGATATCAAGCTCAATCCATCAAAGTGCACATTTGGAGTTCCTGGTGGCAAGTTACTCGGTTTTCTCGTTTCCGAACGGGAATCGATGCTAACCCAGAGAAGATTGGCACTATTCTCCAAATGAAACGCCCTGTGCGAGTGCACGATGTCCAGAAGCTTACTGGGTGCTTGGCCGCATTAAGTCGATTCATCTCACGACTCGGTGAAAAGGCACTGCCTCTTTACCGACTGATGAAGAAGGCTGACAAGTTCGAGTGGACTCCAGAAGCTGATGCAGCGTTTGCCGAGCTAAAAGCTCTGCTCTCCACCCAGCCGGTGCTTGCTGCTCCAATCAGCAAAGAGCCTCTGTTGCTCTACATCGCAGCCACAGGACAAGTCGTCAGTACTGTGCTAACGGTCGAGCGGGAAGAAGAAGGAAAAGCTCTCAAAGTTCAGCGCCCAGTGTATTATTTGTCTGAAGTCTTGACTCCATCCAAGCAGAGATATCCTCATTATCAGAAGCTTGTGTATGGAATATACATGACCACAAAGAAGGTTGCTCATTATTTCTCTGACCATTCCATCACAGTCGTCAGCGACGCTCCACTATCAGAGATTTTGCACAACAGAGATGCAACTGGTCGAGTGGCCAAATGGGCGATTGAACTTCTTCCCCTTGATATCAAGTTTGAGGCAAAGAAAGCCATTAAGTCCCAGGCAATAGCAGATTTCCTCGCCGAGTGGATTGAACAACAACAGCCGACTGAAGTTCACTCGGAGCATTGGACCATGTTTTTTGATGGCTCTAAGATGTTGAATGGTTCCGGTGCTGGGGTTGTCCTGGTTTCCCCCAGAGGAGATAAGCTCAGATATGTGCTCCAGATTCACTTTAATTCCTCCAACAATGAGGCAGAATATGAGGCCCTCCTATATGGGTTGCGCATGGCCATTTCACTCGGCGTCCGTCGCCTAATGGTCTATGGCGACTCGGATTTAGTGGTCAATCAGGTGATGAAAGAGTGGGACGTGAGAAGCCCAGCCATGACTGGATACTGCAGTGCAGTGAGGAAGCTGGAAAAGAAGTTCGAGGGGTTGGAGCTCCATCATATACCCCGACTGAAAAATCAAGCAGCTGATGATCTAGCAAAGATAGGTTCCAAGAGAGAAGCCATTCCGAGTGGTGTGTTCTTGGAGCATATACACACTCCGTCAGTCAAAGAAGATCCTTTCACCGAAGAAACTCCGCAGCCCAAGAGCGCCACAGATCCGACTGAAGTTGAAGTCCCAGCGGTGGTCGACTTGATCATGGAGGTTTTGGTGGTCATTCCCGACTGGACGATTCCGTATGTCGCATATATCTTGAGGAAAGAGCTTCCGGAGGATGAGGAAGAGGCTCGGCAGATCGTCCGTCGATCTAAGGCCTTTACCGTAATCAAAGGACAATTATACAGAGAAAGCGCGACTGGAGTCGGTCAGAAGTGCATAACACCAGAAGAAGGTCGACTCATCCTCAATGATATTCACTCGGGGACCTGTGGTCATCATGCGTCCTCTCGGACCATCGTGGCCAAAGCATACCGAGCCGGATTTTACTGGCCCAAGGCGAATGAGATGGCAAAAGAGATAGTAGATAAGTGCGAGGGATGTCAGTTCTACTCGAATATGTCGCACAAGCCTGCGTCAGCTTTGAAGACCATCCCACTCGTCTGGCCTTTTGCAGTTTGGGGGCTGGACATGGTCGGTCCTTTGAGAACAGGACGAAGCGGTTTCACGCATGTACTGGTGGCAGTCGACAAGTTCACCAAGTGGATCGAGGCTAAACCAATCAAGAGCCTTGACACCGGTACTGCTGTTAGCTTCATCAGGGAACTAATATTCAGATATGGAGTCCCGCACAGCATCATTACGGATAATGGGTCGAACTTTGACTCAGAGGAATTCAGAGCTTTCTGCGACTCCCAGGGCACACGGGTCGACTACGCTTCAGTCGCCCATCCGCAGTCGAATGGACAAGCAGAACGAGCTAATGGACTGATTCTTAAGGGATTGAAGCCTCGACTGATGCGTGATCTCAAACACGCGGCTGGAGCTTGGGTCGATGAACTTCCCTCTGTCCTCTGGGGACTGCGGACCACACCTAATCGGTCGACCGGAAGAACTCCATTCTTCTTGGTCTACGGAGCTGAAGCGGTCTTACCAAGTGATCTTCTGCATAATGCTCCCCGAGTCGAAATCTACAACGAAGCAGAAGCTGAACAAGCGCGGCAGGACGCAGTCGACCTTTTAGAGGAAGAAAGGGAGATGGCTCTGATCCGGTCGACCATCTACCAACAAGATCTGCGCTGTTTCCACACCTGAAATGTGAGAGGTCGAGCCTTCCAGGAAGGAGATTTGGTTCTCCGAGTGGATCAGCACAAACCACACAAGCTTGCTCCTTCTTGGGAAGGCCCCTTCATAGTCACCAAGGTCCTCCACAATGGGGCGTACCGTCTTTACAATGTCGAGCATAATATCGACGAGCCCCGAGCTTGGAACGCGGAGCTACTCCGCCCATTCTACACTTAAGTTTTATCATTCGGATGAGTTGCAATAAAGTACTTTTGTAGTTCATGGACCTCAAAATAATAGTGTCATAGTTCCTCCATAATATCTGTCACTTTTTATTTTTGTCCAATGAAATTCCCCTCAGTGGGTGACTTAGCTGCGAATCTGTTTCGCCTAAGTTTGTAAAAATCCTACCGAGTGGTGAGCTAGACTCCCACTCGGAGGCTTAGCTGCGAATCCGTTTCGCCTAAGTTATCAAAATCCTACCGAGTGGTAAGCCAGCCTTCCACTCGGAGGCTTAGCTTCAGCCTCGTGCTCGCCTAAGTTATCAAAATCCTACCGAGTGAAGAGCAATCCTCTCACTCGGGGGCTTAGCTGCAGCCATGTGCTCGCCTAAGTTTATCAAAATCCTACCGAGTGGTAAGCCAGCCTTCCACTCGGAGGCTTAGCTGCAGTGCAAGCACTCGCCTAAGTTTATCAAAATCCGACCGAGTGAAGAGCAACCCTCTCACTCGGGGGCTTAGCTGCAGTCCAAGCACTCGCCTAAGTTATAAAAATCCTACTGAGT
>NC_057809.1:365498157-365503480 GCF_018294505.1 Triticum aestivum | reverse complement strand
TAAGTTATAAAAATCCTACCGAGTGAAGAGCAACCCTCTCACTCGGGGGCTTAGCTGCAGTCCAAGCACTCGCCTAAGTTATAAAAATCCTACCGAGTGAAGAGCAACCCTCTCACTCGGGGGCTTAGCTGCAGTCCAAGCACTCGCCTAAGTTATAAAAATCCTACCGAATGAAGAGCAACCCTCTCACTCGGAGGCTTAGCTGCAGCCCTGTGCTCGCCTAAGGTATAAAAACCCTGCCGAGTGGAGAGCAACCCTCTCATTCGGGGGGCTTAGCTGCAGCCCAGTGCTCGCCTAAGTGGACTAAAGAATAAGTCGATTGCAGTACAGGCACCTTGCTTTGAACCTGCAAAAGACATTCCGAGCCGAAGGCAATCGTATTCAAGCACCAAATCCAAGTTTGAATCGACATCTAAAGGAACCGAAAGTGCTCAGGCGTCAAGCCTGTTAAGGTTTGTCGGTTACAATTCCACTCGGCATACCGAGGCAAATTTAAAGCGTCGAGCCAGAAGAAGTTTTTTACCCCTCCTGTGGAGGGCTGGAAGGTGCAACAAATTCATCAAGGTCAATTCCGTCGGCGATCCGAGTGGCAGCTGCAAGGAAAGTTTCCATAAAGGACCTGAAGTCGTGCTTCTTGGTATTGGCCACCCGAAGGGCCGCCAGCTTCTCTTCTCGCGCATCTTTGCAGTGGACTCGGGCCAGACACAGAGCGCCATCTGCACCACACCGAGCCGAGGACTTCTTCCACTCCTGCACTCGACCAGGGATCGTGTTCAAGCGGGCCATCAGCGACTCAAGGTCATTCTGAAGTGTCTCCTCAGGCCAGAGCGTCGAGTCGATGCGAGATGTGGCGGCCTTCAGCCTTGCGAGATAGTCCACGACAGCTGCAACACGAGACTCCAGTCAGAAAACATCCATGGCAACTTCGACGTTCACCGGAGAATTGACGGGGTCGAGGTTTGGCTCCAGTCGGCTGGTTTCTTCTTCAAAGTTTTGACAAAATTCTGCAAGGATGATCACTAAGTCAAGGGGATAGTCGAATGGAAAAAGCCACAATTGGAAATATTTGCCAAACATGGAGGTTTACCTTCAAGCATAAGAAACAGCTTCTTGGCAAGGCCACTCAGGAAGGCCTCCAGTTCAGTTTTCTTCTTAGTCAATTTGCTGACTTGGTCGGTCAGGGAAGCTTTATCAGTTTTCAGTCGACTGACCTCCTTGTTGGCAATCCCAAGAGCAGCTTTCAGATTGGTATTGTCTTGTTCGAGCTTGGTGACTGAAGCTAACTTCTCGTCAGCAAGCTTGATCTTCTCAGCTAGCTCAAGGTCTTTCTTCTGCTGGGCCTCCCTTACCTTACCTGCAAGTTACAGCAAGATCAGATTTTGAAACAAGCAAGGGGAAAAGCAGTCGTCAGGGTCTCACCAAACATACCTTCGGTCTCCTCCTTTGCCTTTGTCAGTTTCTCTTGAACCAGCTTCAAGCTCAGCTCGACTTGAGTATGTTTTTGTTCCAGCTCTGAGTAGCGAGCCACAAGATCACAAGAGTTCTGCGAAGAACCAATCGACTAAATGTCAAAAATAATTCACTTCCGAGTGAAAAAAGGGAAAAACACACGTTTCTAAGACTACAGCCGAATACAAGCATTCGACCGTAGTCTCGGGGACTACACCCAGTGGGTGCACTCAGCGTGCCCCCACTAATCCTGATGAAGACAAAGTCGACCAGTTGACCTCAAAAAAAAGAGATGCATTCTCTAAGACTGTGATCAACTGCAAGCAGTCGACCACAGTCTCGAGGACTACACCCAGTGGGTGCACTCAGCGTGCCCCCACCGGTTTGTGAAATCCAGTCGACATAGACGACTGAAAGAAAAATTGACGTCATAAAGCCTAAGGCCGACTGCCAGCAGTCGACCTTAGCCTTGGGGACTACACCCAGTGGGTGCACTCAACGTGCCCCCACCGGTTTGTGAAATCCAGTCGACCAGTCGACTGACAGAAAGATTGACATCATAAAGCCTAAGGCCGACTGCCAGCAGTCGACCTTAGCCTTGGGGACTACACCCAGCGGGTGCACTCAGCGTGCCCCCGCTAACACGGAGTTTATTCGACACACCCAGTGGGTGACTACTATAAATTCCGGAAAAGAAAAGTTTTTGGTAGCATATCCAACAGAACAAACAGCGGTCGTCTGACCTGGACATTGCTTTGGAGGGCAGAACTGGCGTCATAAGCTGCCTGGCTCGCGTCCCGGATGGTCTTCAGCTGCTCCATCATGAGTCCCGCCTGGCGTATTGCTTCCTTCGCTGCGCCAACTTGGTCCTCGGGGACGTGGTGCATCGTGAAGAGGGAGGACTGCTGAGCACTCGTCAGTGGATTTGCGAAGGACACCGTGTGTCGAGTGGTGTTCTCTTCCTCCACAGTCAGAATTTCAGGCGCCGTCACATCCTGAGGCACCTTACTGGCGGACGCTTTCCGACTCCTCCTGCGTGCCAGTGGTTCTTCATCCTCGTCGTCGTCAGGGAGATTGATAACAGTGTTGGGTGGAGCTGCGGAGAAGAATCAGGATCAGAGATCGCGAGTCAGTCGACTAAGAACGGTGTTAAGAATACAGTACCTGGGTTCGAAGTTGCTGCATCCTCCATCTCGTGGTCATCAGCCCGGGCCGAGGTCTCAGAAGTAGCAGCACTGCAACTCCAAAGGATCAGTCGACTAACTTCAGCGTCGACCAGAGATAAAGTTCACACAGAATAAGAAAATATGAGCAGCAGGGTTACCCTGATATGGTGGGGATGGACACCTTCATCTTCGGCAAGAGTTTGATCGGCTTCGACGAGGCCGCCCTGGGCTGCTTCGGCGCCTTTTCAGTCGGCACCGGAGAGGTGGTCCGAGGGCGCTTGGTCGACTGAGTGGCGGTCACAACCCCCTTACCACGTTCGGTCGAAGGGTCGTGGACAAGCTTCGACCGCCTTTCTGAGCGCGGTGGTACGACCTCCTCCTCCTCCTCTTCCTCGTCCTCGACGTCGTCTTCATCACCGACATCATCATCATCGTCGTCATCATCCTCTGCAACATCCGAGTCCCATTCCTCCTCTTCCTGGCTCTCGCCCCCGCTCGCCTCGCCCTCCTCATTCGAAGCTTGTGCCCCATTGGGCATCGAGTACAACTCGGTGAGGGCCTAGCAGATGCCCAGACAAGGATCAGTCGACCAGTCGGCAGGGTTAACAGAAATGAATACGACGAGGGCGCAGTGGAGAGCAGAGCAAGTGTACCTTGTTTGAGTCGCTGTTGTGGTCGAGTGGAGGAATCCTTCTGGCTCCGCGTGGGTTGTCCTTGTTTCCGGTGACGGCTGCCATCCATCTTTCCAGAGTGACATCGTCGACTGCTTCTGGATGGACTCTAGTCTCGTCTTCGGTCCCACAGTACAACCACATGCAGTGGCTCCGGAACTGGAGAGGCTGGATGCGACGCCTGAGGAAAACCTCCAGGAGGTCCATGCCCGTCACTCCCTCCCGAACCAACTGCACCACGCGCTCCATCAACATCTTCACGTCAGCTTTCTCCTCCGGAATCAGCTTCAGAGGGGAAGGCTTGCTCACTCGGTCCATGGTGAACGGAGGGAGTCCACTCGACTGCCCTGGCATCGACTGGACCTGGCAGTAGAACCAAGTCGACTGCCAGCCTCTGACGGACTCGGGAAAGGTCATGGGCGGGAAGGTGCTCTTATTCCTCACCTGAATCCCCAGGCCTCCGCACATTTGGACGACTCGGGTTCTCTCATCACCTGGGCTCGCCTTCTTCACGGTCTGAGATCGACACGTGAATATATGTTTGAACAAACCCCAGTGCGGTCGACAGCCCAAGAAACCCTCACACATGGACACGAACGCGGCAAGATAGGCAATGGAGTTTGGGGTAAAGTGGTGGAGCTGCGCTCCGAAGAAGTTCAAGAAGCCACGAAAGAAAACACTCGGCGGCAAGGAAAACCCACGATCAATATGGGTGGCCAAAAGCACACACTCACCCTCTTCTGGCTGGGGCTGCCACTCCTTCCCCGGAAGCCTCGCAGCTCCGTGGGGGATCAAGCCCTCGTTGGCCATGTCGAGGAGGTCATTCTCCGTGATGGTCAACTGGATCCAGTCTCCTTGGACCCAGCCCTTCGGTAGGCGGGATCTGGACGAGGACCCTCCGCGGCTGGTGGATTTCCCCTTCGCCTTCTCCGATGCCGACGCCTTCTTTGCACGCTCCAGCGCCGCCGTCTTCTCCTTGGCCATGGTCGCGGGCGAGATGTGCGAAGGGAAGTGGTGCGGGGGCGAGAGCGAGCACGCTGAGCAGGGAGGAAGGAAGCAGAGAGAGGGGGAGAATGCTAAGGCGCAGCACAGAAATCCTCGCCGGGCACATTTATAAGGTCCCTTCCGAGTGGATGACAGGTGGGCCCGGTCGATCTAATCATATCTGGAACAGTTATGCAGACGGGATACGTGGCGAAAAAGGTGGCGCGGAGATCGAGGCGTCCATGCCCCGTCCCATCCGAACGCCGCGGTCCGCCCCGCTTCGCGCGCGCCCCCAAATTTCGCATCCCGCGGAATCCGCGAGCAACAAATCAGTCTGTCAGGCGCGGTGTTTCCGGCGATCCATCGCTTGGAGATCGTCGAAGCCTGAAAGATCACTCGACGCAAAAACAGAATGGATCAAGTCGACTGAAGGCAAGTTGTTTCCTATCGACGAAGAGATTCTTTGGTCCAGAACAGCGCACAACCGGAGCGCAAAGGTTAATCAGAAACGACATCAACTCCTTCTTCACTCGAAGCCTCAATCCATTCGGGGGCTAATGATGGGGTTATGTACCTAGGGTAGGGTCATGGATCTGATCCAAGTAACTTACCCCAGGACATCCTTAGAAGAGGTTGCCTTCCAGTCGACCAACGAGGATTCACTCGACTGGCCTGAAGGACTCGACCACGAAGACTCACTCGACCACCAGGAGGTCAAGAGGCACTCTGCACTGCAACGGCCTATAATCAAGTAGACTTTATGATAGTAAAGGCCTTTATGTGGGGCGTTACCAGTAACGCCCCAGACTTAACTCACCTTAAACCCTCTCCTACGTGGGCTGGCTGGGGTCCTGGCGCACTCTATATAAGCCACCCCCCTCCACAGGCAGAGGGGTTCGGCACCTTGTAGTTCATACACTCATAATCCACTCGACCGCCTCCGGGCTCCGAGACGTAGGGCTGTTACTTCTTCCGAGAAGGGCCTGAACTCGTACATCCTTTGTGCTTACAACCTCTCCATAGCTAGGACCTTGCCTCTCCATACCTACCCCC
>NC_057809.1:365251159-365497743 GCF_018294505.1 Triticum aestivum | reverse complement strand
CGCCCCGTCGGACCCCGCCGCTGCCGACGCCGCCGCCTCGCCCAAGCTGCCGTCGCCCGTCTCGCTGCCGAGTCGCCGAGGTTGACCCGCTGGTTTTCGTTCGGTTTTTTTAGTTTCGTTTTTTTTCTTTAGATCGGTTTTTTCGGTTTAGGCTAATTAGCGAGTGTTCGCTTGTTCCTTCGTTTTAACGAGCGCATTCTTCATTTAGACTCAGTTAACGAACGTTCGTTCATTAAACTGTTCGTCGTTTTTCTTTTTCTCGGATTAAATCCGCGATTTTTCTGATCGCGATTTCTGATCCGATTTTTGTTTTAGTCTAACTTTTCGCTCGTTTATCAGAATCAGGCGATTCAAGTGCCTGGAGTTTCGATTCGAAACCTCTTTCCGTTTAACCAACTTAAACAAGTTTTTGTCACTGTAAAAATTGCCTTAGATCTAGAATAGTAAACGAAGCCTGTTTCTTTTGCCTTTTTTCTTTCGTTGCTTCGTTCAATTTGACTCTTTTTGCCAACCATAGTTCTTAAGTTGAATTTTCTGGTTAGATCTCTTATTTGAGTTTTCCTATGCATTAGTGAGTACTTATTGTATGCTTGTTTGTTTGCGATAGAGTACCCGGAGTGCGCCGCTTGCTACATCGAATCGCTAGGTTTCCCGGATCATCAGCAAGGCAAGTAACACTTTGATCATGTTTTTCCCTCTACCCAGTTTTATTGCATTAGATCAATCCTTACACATTGCATGATTAGGATCTAATTAAATTGTGGGTTTGGGAAGTAGTTGAGGTAGTACCTATTACCTGTTTATTATCAAACCTTTGGGAGTTACTTCTACGTTTGTTTATTATGCCATGCTATGCTAGTAGACATGGATTGGGTGAGTGTATCCATGACAGATGTGAGATTGTTAGTTAATGGTTTATTTTAAGGTGGCAACTTAAACACATATCTGTGTGGATTGAGGTACCTAGGTATCCCAGGATTGCTTGTTTTTCTTTATGGACCGCCACCCAGGCTCAAAGGGATCATGAGATTATTCATGCTAGAAACTTCCGTGTGCATCCACAAGCTATTATGGGCTCTAGCATAGTTGACTAAGTTGTGCGAACTCTTACAGTGGTAGACTAGCAGATGTAGAGGATGTAGGTGGTACGGTCTACCCATCGTAAGGTGCTAGCGCTTCTGAAAGACTATGTCTCAGTCATCTGTTTCTCGAACACCATGTAGTGTGAGAAATCCAACGGAGGAGATCGAGTCTTGTGGGGAAAAGTGCGCAAACCTCTACAGAGTGTATAAACTAATCATGGTTAGCCGTGTCCACGGTTATGGACATCTTGACTATCTAGTACCTGGATTATCATGTGAATCTCAACATGTTACTATAAAATTAATTTTGATGGGTTTGTTTAATGATGATGCCTAATTGGGATTGAGAATGCTGTCAAGCATTCTCAATGTTTAACAACCACCATGATAGTTAAATAAATTCATTCCTTTGCAGTACAGAAAAATTGGCTTTACGCAAAACTGTAACCATAGAGCTTTCCACCAGCCAAATATGCATATAGAATAGATGTTTCATTCCATTACTCTCTATGTGTTACATTGCCAGCATATTCCATGTGCTGACCCATTTCGGGCTGCAACGTTAATGTTGCGGACTTTTCAGACGACGATTAAGGAGTTTTAGGTCGTGGTTCTATACTCAGTGATGCCGTTGGAGTTGATGGACTCACTTATCTTCCAAGCCTTCCGCTGTTATCGTTATTAGATGGCCTTAAGCCATATTTATTGTAATAAGTTCTCTATTGAGACACTCGATGTAATAAGTGTGTGATGGCTACTCTGTTATAAATCCTTCAAGTACTGTGTGGTGTCAGCATTACTAATCCAGGGATGACACCGGAGCACAGAGATTGGACCGTTTGAGGTCTGGTTGCTACAAAGCTTCTGTCACTCTAGCAACCCATCGTTTAATAACTACTCCACAATTCATTCCCTTAGGCCCAAAGATGGTGAAGTGTCATGTAGCGACGTTCACATAACACCACTAAGGGAATCACAACATACATATCATCGAAATATTGAACGAATATCAAATTCACATGATTACTTGCAACATGACTTCTCCCGTGACCTCAAGAACAAGGGCAACTACTCACAAATAATATTCATGATCAAGATCATAGGGATATTAAACAGCATAATGGATCTAAACATATAATCTTCGACCAAATAAACCATATAACATCAATGACGTGGCTAGACCGCGTCGGTATTTCCCCAAGGAGGAAGGGCTGATGTAGCATAGCTACGGTAAGCATTTCCCTCAGTTGTGAAACTAAGGTATCAATCTAGTAGGAGAACCAAGCAACACTATGTAAACGGTACCTACACACAAAGAACAAATACTTCCAACCCGACGCATAAGAGGGGTTGTCAATCCCTCCTTGGGAAAAATATAGATTGGTTTTTATAAGTTTGGTTAAATAGATATCGCAATAATACAAAATAAAATACGTAAAGAAAAGGTGCCGCAAGGTATTTTGGGGTTTTTGGAATAATAGATCTGAAAACAAATGCGGCAAAAATAGATCGGAAAGCAAATATGATGAAAGATAGACCCAGGGGTCGTAGATTTCACTAGTGGCTTCTCTCGAGAAAATGGCACACGGTGGGTAAACAAATTATCGTTGACAAATTGATAGAAGAACAAATAAATATGACGATATCCAAAGCAATGATTAATATATAGGCATCACATCCAAGATTAGTAGACCTTAACGATTCTGCATCTACTACTATTACTCCACACATCGACCGCTATCCAGCATGCATCTACACTACTGCAGGATACTGCTAACATGACACTATGATCAGGGACCCTTTGACGAAACTGTGTGTGGTGCATTAATTGCAAACTGTGGTGTAAAAAACCGTCAAAAAGGTGCAAAACATTTGCGATGGCGGAGCCATCAAACATGGTTCAGATTTTAGTTGCGTGTGCGATGCAGGGTACACGGTTAATCCATTCAAACTTTTTGCGATAGGCAGACCAACATAAATGGGCAGCCATATCAATGTGTGTGCGATATATAGCATACAGTTCACTCGGACGAACTATTTTCGATTAGGGAACACAACATAAACGGTTCAACTTAACAAGATGTGTGTGATATGTGTCATACAGTTCACATGGATGAACTGTTTGCGATGAACCAAAAGAACACAAATGAGTCGTGTAAACAAGATGTGTATGATATGTGGCAAACAGCCGACTCGGATGAACTGTTTGCGATGAGAAATTAAAACACAGACGGTTAATACAGTTAGTTCGTGTGTGATTCTGTGTGTACAAAAAACTTTGAAAAATGCAAACTAGTTGCTTGCAGTGGCTAGGAGTATCGCACACGATGCGTCTGTGAGTACTTGTGTGCGATGATTAGTAAGTTACACATACATTTCCTTATGTTAACATGTGTGTGAATTTGCAATATGGAGAGTTAATATGCAAATGCCTTCTGGACATTGGCCACACGCTTAAACTCAGTGAACTGTGTATGATACTAATACTTTCCATGAAAATTTAAGAACTTGGGTAACATCATTTGAGTAACATATATATATATATATATATAGTGGTTAGACTATTCGACAAAAGGAGGATCTTCGTAACACGGTTTTGACAACCATATGGTCCATATCTACATACTTAACATAGTAAGAACTATCACATTTTAAGAGGCTAAGGGCCAACAACCATATGGTCAATATCTATATACTTAACATAGTAATAGCTAGCACATTCAAGAGGCTAAGGGCCAACAACCACAACTATCTGCTGGAAGCAGCTTGATCACGGCGACTCGGCATCTCATCAATGAAAAGGAAGAGCCCTCATGTGCCTTGGTAGAGCATGAGTAGACCAATGTCTCCAATTTTCCAATATGGGTGCATTGTCACGACAAGCGAGAACTTGTTAATTTGAATGGTTCCATTTCTACGGGAAATGCAGTACCTTGCAATCACTTTGGCGTTATTAGCAGGCACAAGTGTAATTCGACCACACCGGGAAATCGATCTAGGAACTGCTACAGTGGGCAATTTCTATTGACATGTAGAATAAAAGCCAATTGTAACCTATCATTGAAGATATATATAGTTTATGAGCATCAACATTAAAATAAGACTTTTTACCAGCATTTTGTGCACACAATTGGTCTTGTTCAATGTGTGCACCATAGGTCTAATTAATCCCATCCAAAATCAAGCGTTCATACGTTGTGCAATCTCTATCAGATTATCAACAAAGTTTATGACATGATGTAGGTCCTTCCGGTGAAATTTGGTATGCTTAGTAACATACGGATCGTTCACTATGCATCCAACATATCCTGCTTAAAAGTTGGAAAGGTATTATTTATTCAGAACATGGCAGAAAAATATATAGTGCGCATAAATTGGTAAGTAGAATTTGTTACTACCTAGGAACGGAGTCAGAAAATGAAATCACAATTGGTTGCTTAAATAGTGATCAATTAGTCAGAACAAATACCCACATTTTGCTAAGTAATATGATAGCATGGAGAAATTTGAAAGGACACTAACCTCAATCAAACTTTGATCAGCTGATGGCGTTGAGAAAGTAAACATCCATGTTAGTTAGACCAGGCTGTGGTGCACGCACTAGAATTTTATTGCCAACTTTCAGTTCATAACACTTAGACATTTTTCTCCAAATGTCCGCATTAGAATAGGAGTGACCATATTTATCAAGTTTTACGCTAACCGTCATTGTAAATCCATGCTGCATTGTCAATATGACATCCTAGGAGTCATCAACAAAGTAAAGACCAAGAATTCCTTGTACTCATGGTCTTACAAAGCAAGGGATGTACTGCTTGAAATGAAAATTAAGATCATAAATTAGATATATTGAAATAATAGAGCAAGATGCAAATATGGGAGTAACTGATAGAACAGATCAATATATAGATGAAAGCAAAGTACCAAAATATAGAATTAAAAATATATAATGTAACAAAGATTTGATGCAAATATATAGATAATGTAGCAACAGACAGTATATGTTCAGAAATTTAGGCCATACCGACCGTGGTAGGTTGAGATGGAACATATCGAGCGCTCCCTGAATTCATCTGGAATGGTGAGATAGAACTTCGTTTCCAACTAGTCGCGACCACACTTTCCCGATTTGTGCTTGCACTGTGGACACATGAATGAACACCCACGAATCAACTAGGAAAAAAATGATTCCATGGTGATTTCCACTAGTTGATTAACAACGACGGACATACTGCGATAAGAGATGAGTGAATATTTTGCTAAGTCGATTACCTTCTCCATGAGAAAAATCCCTAGCCCAATCCCGCAGAAAACCCGAGTCGACCAGAGTCTAGAATGTCGGTGCAGATAGGTGGCGGAAAGCGGTAGGGGCGAAATCCCGTGCCATTTGGAGTGCGACCTTCGCCAGCTGACAACAACCGTCGAGGTTAGGGTGGCCGCCGCGATATAAGCTGATGAGGCACAGAGTTGTGGAGGAGTCCGCGGCGAGTGGGTGGGGACGAACTGGGCGAGGGTTTTCTTTTTCATTTTGCATGTGTGAGTGAACACACACGGTATGCAGAGGCGGTGGAGATGAATCGTGTGCGATAGTAAATACCAAGATTGAATGGGAATCCAAAATTCCTTTGTCCTTCGTCCATGAGTTTTTTTCTACGATGAACATAAACCCTGCTAATCACCCTGTTCAAATTTGACATTTTTCCAGGCTCATTTACCATATTTAGGGGATTATGTGCATTTTCTAGGCATTAACTATGCACATAATTCAAATTTGAACAACCGGTGCATGAAAAGGTGCACAAGAACGGTCGGGAAAACCATGCTTGTGCTATTTAGTACGGTCTCATGCCTTTTACAAGGAATGGGCAGATATTTCAGGGAAATGTGTGGCAATAGTCAACCATAAACGCGTCGTTTACTGGGTTAACAACTATACAAAAATGAAACACATGCTTGGAAAACATGATGCCTGGTGTGGTGCCATGGTATGGCCTCATTATGCCCTGGTGAAAATTTGAGAATGCTTTCCTTATGTTGTCATGCACACCTTTCATAAATCGAACCATCACCGAGGAAGTTTCATGGTTTCAAGGGGGAAATCACCAAGATTAAAGGGGGGGGGGGTCCAAATTTCCTTTGTCCATGATTTTTTTCTATGATGAACATACACCCTGCAAATCACCGTGTTCAAATTTGGCACTTTTCCGGGTTCATTTACCGTATTTAGGGGATTATGTGCATTTCCTAGGCATTAATGCACATAATTAAAGTTCACACAATCGGTGCATGAAAGGGTGCACAAGAACAGCCTGGAAAACCATTCTCGTGCCATTTAGTAAATTCTCATGCCTTTTACAAGGAATGGACATATATTTCGATGAAATGTGTGGCAATAGTCAACCATAAATGTTTGTTTATTGGGTTTTCGACTATCAAAAAAATGAAATAAATGCTTGAAAAACATGAAACCTAGCATGGTGCCATGGTATGACCTCACCATGCCCTGGTAAAAATTTGAGAAGGTTTGGCTTATGTCGTCATCCATGCCCTTCATAAATCGAACCATCACCGAGGAAGTTTCATGCTTTCGAGAGGGAAATCACCAAGATTGAAGGGGAATCAAAATTTTCGTCCATGTTTCTCATTTAGTTTTTTTTCAACGATCAAAATAACTCCTCAAATGCAACGTGATCAAATTTAACATTTTTCCAGGCCCACTTACCATATTTATGGGATTGTGTGCATATTCTAGGCCTTAATGTACATAATTCAAATTCGAACAATCGGTGCATGAAAAGGTGCACAACAATGGTCTAGACAACCATGCTTGTGCTATTTAGTACATTCTCATGCCTTTTACAAGGAATGGGCAGACATTTCAAGGAAATGTGTGGCAATTGTCAACCATAAACTCGTCGTGTACTGGGTTAACAACTATACAAAAAATGAAATACATGGTTGGAAAACATGAGCCTGGCGTGGTGCCATGGTATGGCCTCACCGTGCCCTGGTAAAAATTAGAGAATGTTTTCCTTATATCGTGATGCACGCCTTTCATAAATTGAACCATCACCGAGGAAGTTTCATGGTTTCGAGGGGGAAATCACCAAGATTGAAGGGGGATCCAAATTTCCTTTGTCCTTTGTCCACGACTTTTTTTCTATGATGAACATACACCATGCAAATCACCATGTTCAAATTTGGCACTTTTCCGGGTTCATTTACCATATTTAGGGGATTATGTGCATTTCTTACGCCTTAATGCACATAATTCAAGTTCAAACAATCGGTGCATGAAATGGTGCAAAAGAACGGACTGGAAAACCATGCTCGTGCCATTTAGTAAATTCGCATGGCTTTTACAAGGAACGGACATATATTTTGATGAAATGTGTGGCAATAGTCAACCACAAATGTTTGTTTATTGGGTTTTCAACTATAGAAAAAATGAAATAAATGCTTGAAAAACATGACGCCTGGCATGGTGCCATGGTATGACCTCACCATGCCCTGGTAAAATTTGAGAAGGTTTGGCTTATGTCGTCATGCACGCCCTTCATAAATCAAACCATCACCGAGGAAGTTCGATGCTTTCGAGAGGGAAATCACCAAGATTGAAAGGGGATCCAAATTTTCTTCATTCTTTGCCATGGAGTTTTTTCTACAACAAACATACACCCTACAAATCACCGTGTTCAAATTTGGCATTGTTCCGGGCTCATTTACCATATTTAGGGGAATATGTGCATTTTCTAGGCATTTAGCGCTTTTAAATCCAATCCAGCTACAGCTGCACTAGTGTGATGTGAGGGACATGGATTGCAGTTTGATTGCAACGCATCATACGGTGCACACGCGTGATCCATGTGGCTGGGATTCCGGCCAATCATAACACAACACACAATAGGCTCAGCGCACACTGTTTTCGGAAGTGACAGAGATGAACCGTGTGCAATAATGACGAGAAAAGTTGTAAGGGAAGCCAAAAATCTGTTGTCACTTGTCATTGAGATCTTGAATACCACCGCACTGTACGGCTGCCCGGCCCCTCCATCCTAGAGCCTCTTCAAGCATCGTCCATGGCACCGTGGCGCACGGTAACTGGTAAGGAAGCGATGGCATCCCGCCGTGATACGTTCCTCGCCGCCCGTGACCGCACACATGGTAAGGAAGCGATGGCATCTCACCACGCCGATTTCATCGCCGCCGGCGGCCACACAATTACGTGGGCAGACTTTGAGGCTATCATGGACGAATGGGCGATGGATCTAGAGGCGGCTAAAGCTGCATAGAAGGAGCGGAAAAGGCAGAAAGCAGTCAAGAAAAGAGAGTCCCACCGCCGCCAGAAAGAAGAGGCCACACGTCGTGGTGGGGAGATATTGGCAGAGATCGAAGCACGGTGGGCTGCCGCCTACAAGGCCGGGAAGGAGAACGCCGACGTCTGGCCAGGATGCCCCGATGGCAGCATGTGAGAAGTAGTTTAAGTTCGTAATATTAGAGAAAATTACTAGTAGTACTTTAAGTTTGTAGTATTAACGTACAATGTCGGTAAGAGCATCCTTTGAGGGCTTTGAGCGTTGATTAGCATGTGTGCCCGTGTGCGTTTTTTGCGTTAATCATTAGAAGATCACAAAACACACGATTTCTATGCCGTACCCATCTGCATTTTTTGCATTAATGATCCATAAGTAAGTTACCTGTGCAATGTTTCCTAATAAACCATGCGTACCATTGACCGAAAAAATCAACTACACGTGTACATTTTTTTGGAGACGGGATCTGCCAATTTTCTGTTTTCTCACACACGAGTATTTTACGTGCTTCCTCTGTGTTGTGTGTTTCCCCCGCTCACGTTTCAAGTTTCGTAGTGAAATATTCATTAGGCGCACGATTTCAGAATTTATTCCTCCAACCACATCCCCACCCATCAAATTTCCTCAATATCCCCCCCTCCCCCACGCCCGCACCTCCCCCTACCGGCAGCTCAATCCACCGCCGCCGCAACCACAGCTTCGACCGCATCTACGTTCTGCTCGGATCCAATCAGATAACCCACTGATCTCTATCACAGACCAGGCATGATTTCTTAAATAGCACCTGCGAAACATCTGCATGCCTCCAAATCCCCACCGCCAGGAGCTGATGGCAGTCCATGGCGCAATGGCTGTTGTGCATGTTGACCCGGAGGAACACCTCGCCTCTGCCGCTGCCGACATGGTGCAGGCTCTGGCCCAGATGAAGTGCCCCAGTGACTACCCCCTAGGAGATAACAGGTAAGATCTGACCAGCTAAATCATACCAATACCACTTGCAACGGCTATGATTTGTATGGTTTACGTATTAAGCATGTTTGTGCCTTGTTTATTTTAGTACTGCACACTATGTGATGTTCAAATATTACCATGTCCAACTCAATTTCACCAATACTAGCAACAAACTTACAATACATGACTTAGGATATCACTAGAGATGCTGCCCATTTGCTATTTTTAGTGGATGCTAACCCTGTTGTACTAAATATGCCTTTCCATGTACTTACTCAGGGTCATATTGTTTGCCATCGACGTTAGCTGCATCCCATGACTTATAGTATTTCGCATCATTTGTGCAATTGCAGTTTAACTTCTACCATTTACTGGTTGCCTATAGGTACACATGTTAGTGGCACTGATCCACGCTTCGACCCAGAGGAACAGCTCGCCTCCGTCACCGCTGACTTTGCGCGGGCTCTGGCCAAGATGAAGTGCGCCGGCAACTACCTCTCAGGACTTACCAAGTATGTACTCACCAGTTCAATATTACCAATACTAGTTGTAATTAATGGCTATGTTTTGTATGGTCGATGTATTAAACATGTTGTAGTAAACATGCCTAACACATTTTAGCTATTTTCCCTACCTTTTTATAGATAACTGGGCCATTAACTGCTCTGGTAGCACCTGCCTTGTGATGTTTGACCTTGCCAATTGCATTTTTATCAGTACCGGTTTCAATGGCCATTAAGCCTGTTGCAATTAACAGTTGTATCCATTTTTAAACAGTCGTATTTCAATGGCTACAAACTTACAAAACATGAATTAGGATGCTATTAAGCCTGTTGCAATTAACAGTTGTATCCATTTTTTAATCCATCCCTTTGCTACCGTGCTACTCTTCCGCAATAAAGATATCACTACAGATGCTGTCGTTTTATTACCATTTGCTATTTTTGGTGGATGTTAACCCTGTTGTAGTTAACATTGGCTTTCCATGTACTTACACAGGGCTACAATGGGCGATGTTGTTGTTTGCCGTCGAGGTTAGCTGCATCCCATGTCTTATACACCATCTATTCCTAAATATAAGTGTAACATCCCAAATTTTCAATTTGGAATGTTATAAATAGGTCATCATATGCATATCATATTTTATTTGCATTTAGGTTTTGATCCTAGAAATTCTAAGCACCTCAACGACCCACGGAGAGAGTTGGGGAATTCGCTTATTTTCGTATTTGAATTTTTCTCAAATATTGAAAAGGGGATCATTTTGGTTTTAATTATTTTTCTCTCCAAATAATATTTCCAATATTAAAAATAAAAGAGAGGCGATAAAATGACTTCTCCAAAATAAAGGAAATATTGGAGGAAAAATGTTAAAATCAAATAAATAATTTTATTTGGATTTTTATTGCTATTTTATTCGAATTAGGAAAAATATGCATTTTTCAAAGTTGCATTTTTAGGCCAAGAAAATGTTCACTTTGTTCTAAATATTTTATTTAGACAGCAAAAATTGTTCTTCGCATTTTTAGAACTTATTGTATATTTATTTAGGATTTTTCCTTCAGTGGAATTTATTTTTAAAAAAAGTTTTGTCGCCCGGCTGGGCCAACGGCCCAGCCGAGCGGGCCATAGCCCAGCGCGCCGCCGCCTCCCACTCCGACTCGGGAGCGGACTCCCGAGTGCCGCCGCCGCCATGGGCGCTGTGTCCGTCCCGGACACATGCCGCCGCCCACTCCCCCAAGTCGGACCACCCCCCCCGAGGCCTTTATAACCCCCCGCTGCCACCGCCCCTCCCCACCTCGCCTCGCCAGTCACTGCCGCAAGCAGCAGCAGCGCCCGCTCCGCCGCCGCCCCGCGTTCCCCGCTTGCCGTCGCGCCGCGCCCCACCTTCGCAGCCCCACGCCCGCGCCACTTCATGCCGCCCGCACCCCGGAGCCACCGCCGCCCGCTGGATTTCTCGCCGCTGGTTTTTTTGGTTTTAGGTATAAAACCGCCCAGTTTTATTAACCCAAATTGGTTTTTTATTTTATTTAGATCGGTCCAATTTTTCTCGGTTAGTTTATTTTATGAATGTTCGTTCATTAGTTTGTTTTAACGAACAATTTCGTTTGTTGCCTCTGTTAGCGGATGTTCATCCGATAGATTTTTCTTTTTTCCGTTTATTTTCGGCCAGGGACCTATCTGCGATTATTTTTATCGCAGATTAGCCCCTGATCTTCAAACCCTCGTAACTTTTCAATCGTTCATCCAAATCCAGTGAAACCAATGCCAAAATCTTCGTATCGACGTCCTCTTTCCAGTTAAACAACTTGAACATGGTTTTGACAATTTAAAATTTGGTTTCAAGCAGATTTGAAATCAAAGTTCTTTTGACCGTAGTTTGAGTTTCGTAGCTTCGATTCGATTGATTTTTTTTGCAAACTGAAGCTCTTGTGGTGAACTTTCAGAGTCGATCTTCTTATTTCAGTTTTACCATTGCATCTATGCTTGAGTGCTTATGTATGCTTTTGCTTGTTTACGATAGAATTCACGGAGTGCGAAGCATGCTACTACGAGTCTCTAGGTTTTGCAAATCGTCAGCAAGGCAAGTAACACTTTGATCATACCCCTTTATTACCTAGATTTTTATGCATTAGTTTCAATCCTCAAACACTGCATGATTAGGATGTGATTAACATGTGGGTATTTGGGAAGTAGATGATCAGGTAGACCCTATTGCCCTTTTATTATCAAACCCTTGGGAGTTACTTGTATGTTATGCTTATGTTGTTATGCTATGCTCGTAGACGTGGATTGGGTTTGAGTGTATCCATGACAGATGTGAGATTATTAATTAATGGTTAACTTAAGGTGGCTAATTAAATACACATCTGGGTGGATTGGTTGTGGGCAGCTGGGGATATACCAGTGTTGTCCTTTTGGTTCGCCACCCAGGCTCAAAGGGATCATAAGATTATTCATGCTAGAAACTTCCGTGTGCAGCCACAAGCTATTATGGGCTCTAGCATAGTTGAGTATGTTGTATGACCTCTTTTAGTGGTATACTAGCAGATGTAGGGGATGTAGGTTGGTACTGTCTACCTAGAGTAAAGAGTTAATGCTTCTGAAAGACTATGTATCGGTCATCCGTTTCTCAAACATCATGTAGTGCGAGAAATCCAACGGAGGAGATCTAGTCTTGTGGGGAAAAGTGTGTAAAGCTTTGCAGAGTGTACAACCTAATCATGGTTAGTCGTGTCCCCGGTTATGGACATCTTGAGTATCGGGTTCTTGGATTATCATGTTGATCTCATCACTCTAAATTAATTTGTTGGATTATTAGTTACTTTTTAATTGGGATTGAGATGGGGGTACCATTCTCAATGTTTATCAACTACCATGATAGTTAAATAAAAAAATATTCCTTTGTTGTAGGGAAAAATTGGATTTTCACAAAAACATTATAACCATAGAGCCTCCACCATCCATATATGCATATAGTCATAGCGTTTTCTTGTTCATTGCTCTACTGTGTTATTTTGCCAGCATATTCCATGTGCTGACCTGTTTCGGGATGCAACATATCATGTTGCAAACTTTTCAGACGAAGAGTAAGGTGCGCTAGGTCATTGTCGTGCACTTAGTTATGTCGTTGAAGTTGATGGACTCACTTTCTCTTCCAAGCCTTCTGCTGTTATCTTAATTAGATGGCCTTAAGCCATATTATTGTATTAAATTCTCTCTTGAGACTATCAGTGAAATAAGTGTGTGATTGTTACTCTGTTATAAATCCTTCGAAGTACTGTGTGTGTCAGCATTACCGATCCAGGGATGACACTTATGCATAGAGATTTGACCATTTGAGGTCGGATTGCTACAAGATGGTATCAGAGCACATGTTGATTGTAGGACACGACCACTAAGATGAGCCATAGTTCACCCTTCTCTACTCATTTCTGACTCCTCTCCATTTTCCACCCTATAGGATGGCAGACTCAAGGAACAAGTTTGCACAACTGGATGAAGACACACCTTTTGGACGACACTTGAAGGAAGTCACTAGGTACCTGAACATCAGAATACCAAGTTTCACCAGGACCTACACCGCCACTTTACCAGAAGAAGAGCGTTGGATGATTCAAGTTCAAGTTCCAGGAAGGACATTCACGCCAATTACTGAGCCCATAGAGTTTTCCTTTGACACACCAACCTAAAGTCTAGGAAAGAGCATGGAGCCCACATAGCCATGGAATGCATCGGCGAAGTTTATCACAAGGAACTTAAGGACACCATCTATCAGATATGTGGGTGCCGAGATGAGCAATGGGAGATGATCAGCACCAGGAGGGACAAGTCCATTGCAGCCTTCATCCAGGGGTTAAACTAGCACATTCGTCGCCGGGAGAACCAAATGTGCGTAAGCATGATAGACCTGAAGAAGGTGATGACCAGCAACCGGGAGCTAGAAGAGGAAGTCAAGTATACATGCGACGGATATGAGGAGGAAATTGCAATACTAGTGGAGAAGAATGATGACCTGACAAGGAAGCTAGGAGTATTCATGGGAGACCCCGCGCCAGGACGAGATGATGACCATCCCGAGGACTACATCATCATCGACGACACCGACTTCGACCCCGACAGTAGTGATGATGACTATCAAGACGAAGCTGGAGCAGATATCATGGAGTCTTACGCCGATCAAAATTTCTAGTCGACCACCATATTATTAGTAGTATTCCCCCATGTATATAGTAATAGTCCGAGCACTGTAACGATAGTTAGATCGATTGTATGCCCTTGTTTGAATTGATTTGGTGTGATATGAGTGTGTTTGTCTCATGTGCATATGGGTAGTGCTTTCTCACTAGACCTCATTCTATTCTAATCTCTCCCCTCTAAACCCATGAGATGCCCCCAAGACGTGACCCCAGATTTGCCTTCCAACCGGAGCTCATGCAGTTGATCCAATAGCATAATACCTTGATGCAGTTACTAGTCTAGAACCAAGGCAACAACAACCCACCGCCACCACCTCCAATTGACAACTTAGCTCGTTTCCTGAGGTTGCAGCCGCCGGTGTTTTCCAGTAGCACCAAGCCGATAGTTGCTGATGACTGGCTACATAAGATTGGAAGGGAGTTGACCACCGCGGGTTGCACAGATGTTGAGATGGTGTGTTTTGACCCACATCAATTGGATGGACCCACAGCCTCATGGTGGGAGAATTACACAACCACTTTCCCTATAGCCAATGTCACTTGGGAGCAGTTTCACCAAGCATTCCGCACCACACATGTCTCAACTGGAGCTATGAGCATGAAGAAGCGTGAGTTTCGCAACATACGCCAGGGAAACCATACTGTAGGGCAGTACGTGGATGAGTTCAGTAAGTTAGCCCGTTATGCCCCAGATGATGCGGCCACAGATGCCGCTAAGCAGGAGAAGTTTATGGAAGGGCTGAATGATGAGATGAGTATGCAGTTAATGGTGGCAACATTTAACAACTACCAGGAGTTGGTAGACAAGGCTCTTATGATTGAAGGGAAGCAGCAGCAGATTGAGAGCCGCGAAAGGAAGTATGGACAAGGGAAGTATAATTCAGGAGCTCAGCAGAAGCCTTGTTTTACCCCGAACTCGGGAGGATATACCCATAACCTTGGAGGACATATGCACAATGGAGGAAGTTCGCATAACCATAGTGGCCCCAAGAATGGAAATGGGAACGGAGCTGGTAGCAATCAGAACCACTCTAACCCAGCCACACCCGGCAAGAAGGACCAAAGTCACATTACCTGTTTCAAGTGCGGGAAGACTGGACACTATGCCAATGAGTGACCGGAAGCAAAGAATGGTAATGGCAATGGAAGCTCTGGGAAGAAGCCCAACCCTTTCAACAGGGGACAAGTGAACCACGTTAACGTGGAGGAGGTTGAAGAGCAGCCAGACGCAGTTATCGGTAAGTTTTTGGTTAAGTCATTTACCGCTCTCGTTCTTTTTGATACTGGTGCATCACATCCATACATATCAAGGGGATTTGTGGACAAGTTTAAGCTACCCACCTTAGCCCTTAGGTCACCCATGCTAGTAAGCTCACCGGGAGCAGAGTATATGGCCAACCGATGGTGCGATCGGCTACCCTTAACCATTGGTAGCCATGTTTCCCCCTCACACCTAATAATTCTAGAGTCACAAGGATTGGATGTGATACTAGGCATGGATTGGCTGCCGAAGTATGGAGGAAACATTGACTGTGCTAGTAGGTCAATTCTGGCCACCACCCCGGAGGGAAAAAGGATTAAGTATGTATCCAGGCATGCGCCAAGGAGAACCCAAGTAAATTCCTCTCAAGAGTTGTTCAGGAGGAAGTACATGTAGTGAAGGATTATCCGGATGTATTTCCAGAGGAGCTACCAAGCATGCCGCCGGATCGAGACATTGATTTTTTGATAGAGTTGTTGCCAGGCACCGGACCAATATCGAAGAGACCATACCAGATGCCCGCAAATGATCTGGAGGAGATAAAGAAGCAGATTAAGGAGTTATTGGAGAAAGGTTACATTCGATGAAGTTCGTCACCATGGGGAGCACCAGTGCTTTTGGTTGAGAAGAAGGATGGATCTTTGAGAATGGTTGTCGATTATCGTGCATTGAATGAAGTGACGATCAAGAACAAGTACCCACTGCCGATGATCAATGATTTGTTTGACAAGCTGCAAGGAGCTAAAATATTCTCCAAGATCGATCTAAGATCAGGATATCACTAGTTGAAGATCCTAGAACAGGATATACCCAAGACAGCCTTCACCAGAAGGTACGGGCTATATGAGTACACAGTTATGTCATCTGGATTGACCAACGCCCCTGCCTATTTCATGAGTATGATGAATAAGGTGTTCATGGAGTTCTTGGATAAGTTTGTTGTGGTGTTCATTGACGATATCTTGGTATACTCGAAGAATGAAGAGGAGCACAAGGAGCATTAGCATTTAGTTCTTGAGAAGCTCAGGGAACATTAGTTGTATGCCAAGTTTAGCAAGTGTGAGTTTTGGTTAAAGGAAGTTGGATTTCTTGGCCATGTTATATCAGGAGAAGGTATAGCAGTGGATCCTACCAAGGTTCAGTCTGTCACTGAGTGGTTGGCACCCACCTTAGTTGGAGAGATCCGCAGTTTTCTTGGACTCGCGGGATATTATCGGAGATTCATTGAGAATATTTCTAAAATTGTGAACGCCATGACGGAGTTGTTAAAGAAAGACATCAAGTTCAAATGGACAGATGAATGTGAGGCAAGTTTTCAAGAGTTGAAGAAACATTTGGTTACAGCCCGGTGCTGATTTTGCCGGATATACATAAGGATTTCCAAGTGTATTGCGACGCTTCTGGCTTAGGACTTGGAGGTGTACTTATGCAAGACGGAAGAGTGGTTTCATATGCCTCACGTCAGCTTCGACCGCATGAGTTGAATTTGCCACGCATGATTTGGAGTTAGCAGTTGTAGTGCATGCACTCAATACCCGGAGACATTTTCTTATTGGAAATCGTTGTGATGTGTACACGGATCACAAGAGTTTGAAGTACATTTTCACATAGAAGAAGCTGAATCTCAGGCAAAGGAGATGGTTGGAGCTTATAAAGGATTATGACATGAAGTGGCATTATCATCCAGGCAAGGCCAATGTCGTAGCAGACGCCTTAAGCCAGAAGAGTTATGCCAATACCCTCGTAAGAGGGGGGTTACCAAAGGAATTAGCCGAAGATCTCAGGGAGCTACGTTTGGAGATATTCCCCAAATGTTTTGTCGCAGTAATGGAAGTTCAGCCAACATTATTGGGGAAGATTCGAGAAGCTCAGAAGGATGATAAAGAGATTGCCGAGATAAAGGAGAAGATGAGCAAAGGAAAAGCCAAAGGTTTTCGTGAAGATGAGCACGACACCTTATGGTTTGAGAACCGTGTTTATGTACCCAATAATGTAGAGATCAGGAAGTTAATACTACAGGAAGCTCATGACTCGCCATACTCGATACACCCCAGAAACACCAAGATGTATTTGGATTTGAAGGAGCATTTCTAGTGGGCTGGTATGAAGAAGGATATTGCCGAGTATGTAGTCGTATGTGATGTATGTCAGAGAGTGAAGGAAGAACATCAAAAGCTAGCAGGATTACTGTAGCCTATGCCGATACCCGAATGGAAGTGTGACAAGTTTGGCATGGATTTCATTGCCGGATTGCCTAGGACCCAATCAGGACATGATTCTATCTAGGTAGTAGTGGATCGTTTGACCAAAGTGGCTCACTTTATCCCAGTGAGAACCACATATACAAGCACGAAGTTGGCCAAGATATATATGACCAGGATCGTATGTCTGCATGGAGTTCCGAGGACCATCATATCAGATAGAGGGGCCCAGTTTACTTCAAAGTTTTGGAATCAGCTGCACCAGACTTTGGGTACCAGACTAGAGTTTAGTACAGCCTTTCATCCGTAGACAGATGGATAGACCGAGAGAGTCAATCAGATTCTGGAGGACATGTTGAGAGCGTGTGCGCTAGATTATGGATCTAGTTGGGATGACAATTTGCCTTACGCAGAGTTCTCATACAACAATAGTTATCAGGCTAGTTTGAAGATGGCACCTTTCAAAGTGTTGTATGGAAGGAGGTGCAGGACACCGTTAATATGGGATGAAGTTGGAGATCGTCAGTTGTTTGGACCATATTTGATCAAAGAGTCCAAAGAGAAGGTTAAGTTGATTCGAGATAGACTGAAGGTAGCTCAGTTCAAGCAAAAGAGTTATGCAGATTCAAAACGCAAGGAAGTAGTCTATGAAATCGTGTGTCACCTCTACGAGGAGTTCAACGCTTTGGAGTTAAGGGAAAGTTAGCCCTGAGATTTGTAGGACCATACCGAGTTTTGTAACGGATGGGAGAAGTGGCCTACAAGTTGGAGTTACCCGAAGGACTGTCAGGAGTTCACGATGTGTTTCATATTTCCTAGTTGAAGAAATGTCATGCTGAGATGGACGATATCCCTCTGAGAGATATATTGCCCCTGGAAGCAATTCAGTTGGTTAGTGATCTGACTTATGAGGAGAAACGTGTCAAGATTCTCAAGTTTGCCAGCCAAGTTACCCGCAGCAAGGTTATCAAGTTTTGCAAAGTTCAGTGGAGCCACCATACCGAGGATGAAGCCACCTGCGAACGAGAGCAAGACCTATCGAAAGACCACCCACACCTATTCTCTAGCCAACCCGAATCTCGAGGGCGAGATTCATCTTAAGGGGGGTAGCTTTGTAACATCCCAAATTTTCAATTTGGAATGTTATACATAGGTCATCATATGCATATCATATTTTATTCGCATTTAGGTTTTGATCCTCGAAATTCTAAGCAACCCAAGGACCCATAGAGAGAGTTGGGGATTTTTCTTATTTTCATATTTGAATTTTTCTCAAATATTGAAAAGGGGATCATTTTGGTTTTAATTATTTTTCTCTCCAAATAATATTTCCAATATTAAAAATAAAAGAGAGGAGATAAAATGACTTCTCCAAACTAAAGGAAATATTGGAGGAAAAAATATAAAATCAAATAAATAATTTTATTTGGATTTTTATTGCTATTTTATTCGAATTAGGAAAAATATGCATTTTTCAAAGTTACATTTTTAGGCCAAGAAAATGTTCACTTTGTTCTAAATTTTTTATTTAGATGGGGAAAATTGTTCTTGGCATTTTTAGAATTTTTATATATTTATTTAGGATTTTTCCTTCAACGGAATTCATTTTTAAAAAAAGCCGCATCGCCCGATTGGGCCAACAGCCCAGCATAGCGGGCCACAGCCCAGCGCGTCGCCGCCTCCCGCTCCGGCTTGGGAGCGGACTCCCGAGTGCCGTCGCCGCCATGGACACCGTGTCTGTCCCGGACATGCGCCGCCACCCCCTCCCCAAGTTGGACCACCCCCCCGAAGGCCTTTATAACCCCCCGCTGCCACGGCCCCTCCCCACCTTGCCTCGCCAGCCGCCACCGCAAGCAGCAACAGCAGCGCCCGCTCCGCCACCGCGCCGCACCTCGCCCCACCTCCGCGGCCTCACACCCGCGCCACCTCACGTCGCCCGCGTGCCAGAGCCGCCGCGGCCCGCCGAATTTCTCGCCGCCGGTTTTTTTGGTTTTAGGTATAAAACCGGCCGGTTTTTATTAACCCTAGATTGGTTTTTTTATTTTATTTAGATCGGTTCGGTTTTTCTTGGTTAATTTATTTTACGAACGTTCGTTCGTTAGTTCGTCCGATAGATTTTTCTTTTTTCCATTTATTATCGGGCATGGAGCTATCTTTGATTATTTTTATCACACATTAGCCGCTGATCTTCAAACCCTTGTAACTTTTCAATCGTTCGTCCAAATCCAGTGAAACTAACACCAAAATCTTCGTCTCGACGTCATCTTTCCAGTTTAACAACTTGAACATGGTTTTGACAATTTAAAATTTGGTTTCAAGCAGATTTGAATTCAAAGTTCTTTTGACCGTAGTTTGAGTTTCGTACCTTCGATTCAATTGATTATTTTTGCAAACTGAAGCTCTTTAGTTGAACTTTCAGATTTGATCTTCTTATTTGAGTTTTACGCTTGCATCTATGCCTGAGTGCTTATGTATGCTTTTGTTTGTTTACGGTAGAATTCCCGAAGTGCGAAGCATGCTACTACGAGTCTCGAGGTTTTGCAGATCGTCAGCAAGGCCAGTAATACTTTAATCATACCCCTTTATTACCCAGATTTTTATGCATTAGTTTCAATCCTCAAACACTGCATGATTAGGATGTGATTAACATGTGGGTATTTGGGAAGTAGATGATGAGGTAGAACCTATTGCCCTTTTATTATCAAACCCTTGGGAGTTACTTCTATGTTATGCTTATGTTGTTATGCTATGCTCGTAGACATGGATTGGGTTTGAGTGTATCCATGACAGATGTGAGATTATTAATTAATGATTAACTTAAGGTGGCTACTTAAATACACATCTGAGTGGATTGGTTGTGGGCACCTGGGGATATACCAGTGATGTCCATTTGCTTCGCCACCCAGGCTCAGAGGGATCATAAGATTATTCATGCTAGAAACTTCCATGTGCAGCCACAAGATATTATGGGCTCTAGCATATTTGAGTATGTCGCATGACCTCTTTCAGTGGTAGACTAGCAGATGTAGGGGATGTAGGTTGGTATTGTCTACCTAGCGTAAAGAGTTAATGCTTCTGAAAGACTGTGTCTTGGTCATCTGTTTCTCAAACATCATGTAGTGCGAGAAATCCAATGGAGGAGATCGTGTCTTGTGGGGAAAAGTGCGCAAACCTCTGCAGAGTGTACAAACTAATCATGGTTAGTCGTGTCCCCGGTTATGGACATCTTGAGTATCTGGTTCTTTGATTATCATGTTGATCTCATCACTCTAAATTAATTTGTTGGGTTATTAATTACTTTTTAATTGGGATTGAGATGGGGGTACCATTCTCAATGTTTATCAATTACCATGATAGTTGAATAAAAATATATTCCTTTGTTGTAGGGAAAAAATTGGCTTTTCGCAAAAACATTATAACCATAGAGCCTCCACCATCCATATATGCATATAGTGATAGCCTTTTCTTGTTCATTGCTTTACTGTGTTATTTTGCCAGCATATTCCATGTGTTGACCCATTTCGGGCTGCAACATATCATGTTGCAGACTTTTCAGACAAAGAGTAAGGTGCGCTAGGTCGTTGTCGTGCACTCATCTATGCCGTTGGAGTTCATGGACTCACTTTATCCTCCAAGCCTTCCGCTGTTATCTTAATTAGATGGCCTTAAGCCATACTATTGTATTAAGTTCTCTCTTGAGATTATCGATGTAATAAGTTGTGATTGCTAGTCTGTTATAAATCCTTCGAAGTACTGTGTGTGTCAGCATTACCGATCGAGGGATGACACTTATGCACAGAGATTTGACCGTTTGAGGTCGGATCGCTACAATAAGTATTTTTAGAGATTCCAATACAGACTACATAAGGAGCAAAATGAGTGAATCTTCTAAACGATATCTATAATTCTATATACATCCGTATGTAATTCATATTGAAATCTCTAAAAAAATAATTGTACTTAGGAACGTAGGTAGTTGTATTTTACATCATTTCTGCAATCTCAGTTTAGCTTCTAACATTTACTGGTTGCTTGTAGGTACATATATGAGCGGTAGTGATCCACGCTTGGATCCCTTTTGCATATGGGGCAATGAGATATTCATGAACAAGCGTCAAGTGAGGAAACTAAGAAGGATTGTTAGGCGAAAGAAACAGGTCATTGGAATTAAGCTCTTTATTTACACTTTGTCCAAGACAACAATGAACTTTAGGCTGGTAAGTAGTGTGTTGCCTTTTTCCCCTGCCCACAACAAGTTACTCTATTAGACCTCAATATCTGATATTTGTCTCTTTTTAGTGGTTTCCGAAGCTATTTACTGATGATCACCTTGCAAACTACATGACCGGAGTGGAGGCAACTAAGGTTAAAGTATATAATTCATGCTACCACAATAATGCTCTAGAAGTCTTCCTGAAGGCGGGCGATCGTCACAAGGGGTTGGACAAAAGTGGTTCGTCCCTATGGCATGCAGGAAGGCACATTATGGGCATTTCGCTTCTTCAACGCCATCGGCAGTCAAAATGATTGCACTTATCTCTTCACCTTTACCGCCTTTAAATATTGTGGTTCATCATAGTTAATTGCTGTCTAATCCTATAATTACTGAACATATTGTACTAAAAATTTTATTTATGGATTTGTTGTTGAACCATTGTGCTGATAATTTGAACTGCACATTTCATATTTCAAAATTTCCAATTCAAATAATAAATTGCAAGCCAAAATAAAAATATACAGGAGCTAATAAAATAATTTGCACATGGTTAGAAAGAAAATAATGTGTGCGATGAAAAAAAGAGAGAACAAGTGGTTCTTTGACGTCAAACGGTTGCGATGCCTGACGAACACACACACGGTTTCGTATCATATGCGTGTGCGATTCATAGTAATACGGCAAACGTTTCAAACCAGTGTGCATGCGTGATAGGAATACCAATCATACACAGTTATGAAAATGGACACGTTGGCATTAGTAGAGGCACCGCACACATTTTACATTCTTGAACCATGTGCGATAACGTACCTATCACAAACATATCGGCAGATTAAATGTTGATGTCCACTTTTTCACATGACTATAGTGGCATAATCGTTTGGGATGTCTCTCTGATCAGAAACATAATGTCGAGATGTAACATGTGGGACTGGGGTGGCTTCCCATACGTTTATTCCATGGCGATCGTTAGTAGCACCTCGCCCATCCCCGACGGTTTCTGGGTTGTGTGGGAAGGACCCCCTATCGCCCACACTCACTTGGCAACGGTTCCAAATGCCGTCGTGGAAAGGGGTTAAAAACCATTTGTGTAGCACCGACGCGTACCAATGATAGTGTATTAAGTTCATGGAGAAACAGAGTAATGCAATAAGAACGATGACATGATGTAGACAAGATCTATTATTGTAGGAATAACGCCCATCTTGTTGTTGTTAATAGCAACAATACATGCGTGCCTCGCTGCCCCTTCTGTCACTGGGATAGGACATCGCAAGATCGAACCCATCACAAAGCACCTCTTCCCATGGCAAGAAAAATCAATCTAGTTGGCCTAACTAAACCAAAGATTAGGATAAGAAATACAAGGTTATAAATAATCATGCATATAAGAGATCAAAGAAGACTCAAATAATATTCATGGATAAAAATCTGATCATAAACTTGAACTTCATCGGATCCCAACAAACACACTGCAAAAAGTCATTACATCAAATAGATCTCCAAGAGACCATTGTATTGAGAATCAAAAAGAGAGAAGCAGCCATATAGCACCAATAAGGATGATGAACCCCTCCGTGATCGTGTTCCCCTCTGGCAGAGTGTCGGAAAAGGGCTCTAGATTGGATCTTGTGGTTGTGGAACTTGTGGCGGCTGGAATTGTGTATCGTCGACTCCCCTAGGGTTTTTGGAATATTTGGGTATTTATAGAGCTGAGAGGCGGTGCATTGGCACTACGTGGGCCTCATGATACATCAGGGCACGCCTGGGCTCCTGGGCGCGCCCTGGTGTATCATGGTCCCCACGGGCCTTCCCTCATACGCTTCCTTGGCTCCCAAGTTGTCTTCTAGTCCAAAAACATCACCAACAAGTTTCGCTGCGTTTGGACTCCGTTTGGTAGGGATATTCTGTGAAGTAAAAAATAAGAAAAAATAGCAGTTGGCAGTAGGCACTATGTCTATAGGTTAGTCCCAAAAATGATATAAAGCTACTATAAAATGATGGAAAAACATCCAAGAATTATAATATAATAGCATGGAACAATAAAAAATTATAGATATGTTCGAGACGTATCAGCATCCCCAAGCTTAATTCTTACTCGTCCTCGAGTAGGTAAATAATAAAAATAGAATTTTTGATGTGGAATGCTGCTTAACATGTTCATCACATATTATTTTCTTTTGTAGCATGGACATTTGGACTTTTAGATGGTTCAAAGCAATAGTCTAGTTTTGACATGAAGATTTCAGTACTCAAGCATATCAATAATCAACCATGTCTTTCAAAATATCAACACTAAAGAAAGTTATCCCTAGCCCATCATGCTCAATCATTGATCAACTCACGAAACACACTCGCATATTAGCTACATCCAATGCTCCAGTATGATCATAGTGCTTCCTAGTTGGTTCTTTATAAAAGAAGATGGAGACTCAAGTAAAAAATTGCATAAAATAAATAGATAGGCCCTTCGCTGAGGGAAGCAGAGATTTGTAGAGGTGCCAGAGCTCAAAGCTTAAATTGAGAGATAAAAATTTTGAGAGGCATACTTTTCCCGTCAACAAAAACGACCAAGTAATTCCCAACACTTTCCATGCTAGATATATCATAGGCAATTCCCAAACATAAAATAAAGTTTGTTTCTTTTTCCACCATACTTTCACATTGTAGGGAGGGGCTCTGGCAAGATGTAGTAAGAGCGAAATACCTTAAGAATAATTGTGTGGCCAGTGTCAAAGCCAAGTTTAATGACTCCCCTATTTGGAAAGCCTTGCTCAAAGTTAAAGAGGTTTATATGGTTGGGAGGAAAGTGATTGTCAATGTTGGCAATGATGCTAGACTATGGCATGATCCTATTGGCACTCATCCATCTTTATGTGTTGTTTACCCGGATCTGTTTAGCATTGCCAACTATCCGGATGATACGATTGTCCAGTTTAGGAATCGTATCGGTGGGGAGGTTTTCAAATGCAGATTGAACGCGGATTTGGCTCACCAGTTTGAGGGGGTCAGGAACGTCATTGATAGCCTCGAGCCCTCGGTTGGTCATGATAGAATTGAGTGGGCTTTTGGTCCAAAAGGCAAATACACGACCAAATATGTGTATTCTTACTTAGAGAAAGACCTGGCTGGTTGCGACTATAGATGGATTTGGAAGGCTAAGTTGCCTGTCAAAATCCATATTTTCCTTTGGCAACTTTTTCAAGATGCTATTCTCACCAGAGATGTTATGAAACTCATAAACTGGGCTAGCAACCCTGGTTGTTCTTTTTGTGATTGCAGAGAAACATATTTGCATCTATTCTTCCTTTGCCCTGTGCAAGGGTAGCTTGGCGTACAGTTGGGGCAGTGCTTGGTACATACCTATGTCCCAATAATCTATGTTAGTTTTACCCCTGGTGTTATGCCTTCCTTCCCCAAGGGGGTGCTACTTCACGATGGGCTTAGAAGCCATGTGCTGGGCTATTTGGAATCACATAAATCAGGCTACATTTGAGTTTAAGAAAATGTCATCTCCTTTTGACATTGTTTTCCCTGCTTGTGTTCACTTATCTTATTGGGCAGGACTTCTGAAAGGCGTAGGGCGAACGAAGCTGTGACATGGCGCGATGCTTCTGAAGGAAAATGCTAAGGAGATGATGAGACTCTAGCATACCGCCTGCCGAAGCTGGAAAAAAATCACAGTGTCTTTTGTGTTCCCAGAGAACTTAGTCATTTTGTTTGGTCTGCACTCATGTTATGTCGCCTCTGCGTACGCTTAGATGATCTCTGAACTTGCTACTGTTTGTTGTGTGTTGATAGTGCTTCATGGATTTTGCCTCGTAGTGGGCATTTCGATTGCGAGCGCCCAAAGCAGGTTTACCTGAAGTGCTTGAACTCGCTTTTTCCCTTTCCCTTTTCGTTTGGACTAGGATTCGACTATATTTCTGTTATCTCTTTAATGGAAAGGGGACTAGCCCGGTTCAAAAAAATACTTTCACATTCCACGACTAGCCTATCCACGGGTACCGTCCAACACTTTCCAAGGAATTTATTGTTGGACAACATAAAGTAAATTTCTTTTTCATTTCAGGACTGGGCATCCCTATTACCGTCGTACTCTCATGCAATGACAAGTGAATAAACACTCATCTTGATAATAACACATCTAGCATGGAAAATATTGGCCACCCCCTACCGCTTCATGAGCGGTACGAGCACATAAAAAGGAAATTCATTTTGAAAATTAGAGATGGCACATACAAATTTACTTAGAACCGCAAGGAAAACCCGCATATTGGTAGGTATTGTGGACTCATATGGCAAAACTGGGTTTAAGGATTTTGGATGCACAAGTAGCATTTCTACTTAGTACAAATGAGGGCTAGCAAATAGATTGAGAAGCATCCAACCAAGAAACGAAAATTCACATAAGCGAGTATTGACCATAACTAACACCGAAGAATGCACCACAAGTAAGATGAAATTTCATTGCATAACTATTGACTTCCGTGCTTCCATAGGGAACCACAAACATTAACACCAATATTCTTACTAAAGCATAGTTACTCACCAACATGACTCACATATCACTATCATCATATCTCAAAACTATTACGAAGAATCAAGTTTATTTTTTCCAATGATCTTCATGAAAGTGTTTATTATATCCCTCTTGAATGTCTATCACTTTTGGACTAATTTCGTATGTTGCAATTGCTTTTGATAAGCCCAAACAAATTTAAGTGAAGAACATGAGCATAAAAAATTTCATCCCTCAAAATAATTTCAGTAAAGCATGAGAGAATTTCTTCAAAAACTTACTAACTCCCAAATAAATCTAAGTGAAACATGAGAGAATATCTTCAAAAATATTAAAGCACATCGTGCTCAAAAAGATACAAGTGAAGCACTAGAGCAATTCCATAGCTCAAAAAATTTAAGTGAGGCACACAGAGCAATTATAACAAATCATAGAATAATTTGTCTCTCTCAAATAGGTGTGTCCAACAAGGATAGGTGAGACAAACTAAAAAGAAAAACAAGCAAAGACTCATATAGGACAAGACGCTCCAAGCAAAACTCATGATATGTGACGAATAAAAATATAGCTCCAAGTAAATTTACCGATGGTCATTTGAAAAAAGATGGGATGCGTTCCGGGGCATCCCCAAGATTAGTTGTTCGGTTCTCCTTTAATATTAACTTGGGGTGCCATGGGCATCCCCAAGCTTAGTCTCTTTTCACTCCTTATTCCTTCATCCATTGTGATCCCACCCAAAACTTGAAAACGTTAATCACACAAACCCTAACAAAACCTTCATGAGATTCATTAATATAATAAAACCAATCTTTGCTTTAATGTAACACCCCGGATGTAACTTTCCCAATTTGTACTCCAACTCTTGCCGTTTTGGCGTTAAGTTATTTTATTTTCTCGGGTTCGGGTTTTTGTCTCCGTGTTTTGTTATCGTTGTCATGCATCTCATATCATGTCATCATGTGCATTGCATTTGCATACGTGTTCGCCTCATGCATTCGAGCATTTTCCCCGTTGTCCGTTTTGCATTCCGGCGCTTCGTTCTCCTCTGGTGGTCATTTCTAGATTTCTTTCGTGTGTGGGGATTAAACATTTCCGGATTGGACCGAGACATGCCAAGCGGCCTTGGTTTACTACCGGTAGACCGCCTGTCAAGTTTCGTATCATTTGGACTTCGTTTGATACTCCAATGGTTAACCGAGGGACCGAAAAGGCCTCGTGTGTGTTGCAGCCCAACACCCTTCCAATTTGGCCCAAAACCCCCCAAAACCATCTCCATCGTGTAGAGCGTTCGATCACGATCACGTGGCCGAAAACCGCACCTCATTTGGACTCTCCTACCTCCCTCTATGCCTATTTAAAGACCCCCTCCGAGATTCCCGTTCTTCTACCTCTGAAACCCTAGATCCACCCCTTGCGCGCCTGGACATGTCCGTCCCGGCCTGGACAAACGCCGCCGCCGCCCGCAGCCACTGAGGGGCTGCCATGTGTCCACGCCGCCGCCGCCTCCCACCGCGCGCCCCGGGAGCCCAAGGCCGGCCCCGAGGCCCACGACGCCTCGCCCCGGCGCCCGGTTGCGCCGCCGCCCGCGCCTCCATCTCCCTCGTAGCCGGCCGCCTTCCTCCGCCTCCACCGCGCCGGCACCGTCCCGCCGCCTCATCGCCAGAGCCGACACCGCCGCCACTCGACACCGGCCACCACCGCCGCCTCGCCGCCCCGTTTCGGCCGCCGCCAACACCGGCGAGCGCCGCGCCCACTACGGCCTCTTCCTCCCCTCGCGCCGGCAAACCCCACCAACTCCGGCGACTCCCTGGTGAACAGTGCTCTGGCGTGCCTCGGTTCCCGTGCGCCGATCTGGATATGGATCCGATGAATAGTAAACCCTAGGTTGAATTCTTTTCACTAAGCCCCCGGGATTTTCCTAGCCCAAGTGCCCATGTTCATAGCCTCGTAACTTTGCATCGGTAGCTCCGATTGATGCATATAACATATCAAAATGTTCATCTCAGAGAGTACATCATTTCATTCCATTACATCATTTTCATTTGAGTTCATCTTGATCCTCGAAATGCTGTTAGAAGGAGGCTACTTGAGTTAATTGTTAGATCTGCTGCTCCATTTAGCTTTTTGTCATTTTTGCCATGATTATTGTGTGCATGATATGCCCTTATGCTCTACATATGTTTTGTTAAGGGTTTTGTCATCTTTCCAGAGGTTCAACCCATGTATTTTTGTGATGTGTGTGGTGACTAGCACGAGCTTGCAAAGTGGTGCACTTGTTAATTCTGATTTCAGGGACTTAGCAATTCCACTAAGTCCTTGATCTGTTTATCTCATGATGCCATATGTTCATGTTGTTTCCTAGTGAACCGTGCCTCTTTTGAGGATGATAAGTAAGGATGTTTTGTTAATATTGTAGTGCTCTATCCATCCATGTCTTTGTTTGCAATTATGGAGCACCCTAGCTTGAGTCAATCGAGCTCTACTTTTGCTACTTTGTGAATCTGGGCAGATTGTCAACTTGTTTGCAATTTTTCCGATGTTGTTGTAGTTGATCCGTGCATGCTATGCTATTGTTCTTGCCATGTCTAGCTTGCATTTTGTGTGTTCTTGATATATGTATGCTTAGATTATCATGACTTGCTCCGTAGTGAGTGCATCGAGCTCGTAAACATGCCTACTTGAGATATGTTTCAGCATGTGCCAGTTTTCGTAAACATGCCTACTTGAGATATGTTTCAGCATGTGTCAGTTTTCACTAAGTCTGGAAACTGATTATCTTTTTGCTATGTTCACATGCTTGCAATTGTATTTTCTGATCCCTTTTGGCTCAAGGTCACTAAGGGACTTTTGTTAAGCTCTTTGAGTTGCTCCATGCCATGCTTTACTTTGCCATGTTCAAGTTCTGTAGAAGTAGTTTTGTTGCTCCGAAGAGTGCTACCTGATCTGAAATTCCAGGCAAGTGTTAATTTCACCAAGTCTGAGATCTGTTTACCATATGCATTTTTGCCATGCTTGTTTTAACCTGTTATTGGATGAATTGGCCGTAGCTCAGTGCTAGACTTTTCTTAAGCATCTTGAATGCAGACCTGCCATGTATTTTTTGTCATGTTTGGGTGCTGTAGCATGTTCATTTTGTTGCATTTAGATGACTACTTCCTGTAAATCGCAGACCGGTGTCATATTTGAATCGCTTGCCATTTCCAAACCGTAACTCCGATTCCGGCGTTCTTTATATCGTTTTCAAGCGATTTCATCTCATCTTTCTAGTGGAACACTTGGATTTCCATGTTGAGGCCAGGTTCATGCATTCCCTATCATATCTTGAATTATGCATCCCGCATCGCATCCCGCATAGCATATCATCATTGCATCATATCGTTTGAGTCTTGCACGTGGTTGATTGTGTCCTTGTTACTTGTTTGTCTTGTTTGGGTAGAGCCGGGAGACGAGTTCGCTAACGAGGAGCCCATTGAGTTTGCTTTCGAGGATCCAGTCAACTCTGACAACTGTGCAGGCAAGATGATCATACCCTCGAAATCACTACTATCTTTGCTATGCTAGTTTGCTCGCTCTTTTGCTATGCCAATGCTACGATGCCTACCACTTTCTTCCAAGCCTCCCAAATTGCCATGCCAAACCTCTAACCCACCATGTCCTAGCAAACCGTTGATTGGCTATGTTACCGCTTTGCTCAGCCCCTCTTATAGCGTTGCTAGTTGAAGGTGAAGATTGCAGGCCGTTCCTTGGTAGAACATTTATTTACTTGTTGGGATATCATTATATTATCTTGTTATCTTAATGCATCTATATACTTGGTAAAGGGTGGAAGGCTCGGCCTCTCTCCTAGTGTTTTGTTCCACTCTTGCCGCCCTAGTTTCCGTCATATCGGTGTTATGTTCCTGGATTTTGCGTTCCTTACGCGGTTGGGTTATAATGGGAACCCCTTGATAGTTTTCCTTGATTAAAGCTTTTCCAGCAATGCCCAACCTTGGTTTTACCATTTGCCACCTAGCCTTTTCTTTCCCTTGGGTTCTGCAGACTCAAGGGTCATCATTATTTTAATCCCCCCCCGGGCCAGTGCTCCTCTAAGTGTTGGTCCAAACTGTCAGCCGCCGGTGGCTACCAGGGGCAACTCTGGGCTGGCCTACCGGAAGTTTGGACAATCTGAGTGTGCCCTGAGAAAGAGATATGTGCAGCTCCTATCGGGATTTGTCGGCACATTCGGGCGGTGTTGCTGGTCTTGTTTTAACCTGTCGAAGTGTCTTGAATAACCGAGATACCGAGTCTGATCGGAATGTCTTGGGAGGAGGTATATTCCTTTGTTGACCGTGAGAGCTTGTGATGGGCTAAGTTGGGACTCCCCTGCAGGGTTTTGAACTTTCGAAAGTCGTGCCCGCGGTTATGGGCAGATGGGAATTTGTTAATGTCCGGTTGTAGATAACTTGAACCTTAACTTATTTAAAATGAATCAACTGAGTGTGTTACCGTGATGGCCTCTTTGCGGCGGAGTCCGGGAAGTGGACACGGTGTTGGAGTAATGTTTGCGTAGGTTGTTCTCTAGATTCTCGCTCACGCTTTGCCTCCTCTTCTCGCTCTCTTTTGCGAATAAGTTAGCCACCATACTTGCTAGTCACTTGCTGCAGCTCCTCATATTTTCACCTTACCTTACCCATTAGCTTAAATAGTCTTGATCGCGAGGGTGTGAGATTGCTGAGTCCCTGTGGCTCACAGATTACTATTACACTAGATGCAGGGCCTGATGACTCTGCTCCAGGAGACGCGCTTGAGCTCAAGTGGGAGTTCGACGAGGACTCTCAACGTTACTATGTTTCCTTTCCTGATGATCAGTAGTGGTGCCCAGTTGGGGTTGATCGGGACCGTGTCGCATGTTGGGTTCTCTTTTATTTTGGCGCCGTAGTCGGGCCATGAGTGTTTGGATGATGTAATGTTATTTATGTACTTGATTGATGTGGCGAGTGTAAGCCAACTATGTTATCTCCCCTTTTATTATCATATTACATGGGATGTTGTGAAGATTGCCTAACTTGCGACATATGCCTTCAATGCGATTATGCCTCTAAGTCGTGCCTCGACACGTGGGAGATATAGTGGCATCGAGGGTGTTACAAGTTGGTAGTCTTCCCCGACCTTAGGAGCCCCACTGCTTGATCGTTTTAGCGGCCGAGTTGTGTCTAGAAAAATGTTTTGAGTCAATTAGGAATTATATATCGGAGAGTTTAGGAATTCTTTTTACTTCCCAGTCTCCTCATCGCTCTGGTAAGGCATCCTGACGTAGAGTTTTGACTCTTCTCTTCTCAAATTTCACTAAAAAAAATTTAGGATCACGCAGGTATCTTGGAATCGTTCCAATGGTTTTATGATGAGAACATTGTCTTGGTGCCTCCTATCAGGGGTTTAGTGGAAGTGTCCCGGGGAGTTGAGCTCTGAGGTGTTGTCATCATAATTTTATTGTTGCAGTTCTGGAATACCTGAGTTTAGTACGCCGACATCGAAAATCTCTTTTATGCAGTTTGTTGGTGAGATAACCTCGACGCCACCCAGTACTGGGGCGGGAGTTTGGGAGTATCGCCATAACTTGTATAACGGATGCTTTTCGAAGGTTGAGGTAGATGGTTTCCGAAGGTTTCTTGGTTATGTGTTGAAGGATGGATACAGCTGGATGTAGGATTTGCTAGATTTGGGTGAGATATTATGCTTCCCCTGTATCCCCAACACCTGATTGCATAACCGGAAAGGTTCGGGAGTTTCATAGGTGGGAATTCTTGTAGCTCTAGTTCTTCTTCAACGGATATTTGGCTTGAGATTGGGATTTCTTACCGATTATTCGTTCTTGATCCATACCTTGTTGATTTTATTTCTCCACCTGAATTCTACGTGGCTTCTCAATTTATGGATATGTGACCATTTCAAGAGGAATGCATTCGTTCATTTTGTTCGGATGTGAAGACTATATGTTGCAATTTTCATTCCATTGGATTCAGCTTCAATAATTGCCTATCAATGTGCTAATGGTGGTCAACCTCTTCAGGATGGCTCCTCCAACACGCATGACTCCGAAGACTGATCCGCCACCACCTCCACCTCCTCCGGAGGCATGGCAAGCTGTGATGGCCGCAACCAATGCAAACACACAGTTGATCATGTAAATTCTTCAAGAGCGCAATCTAGGCAACCAAGGGAATCAAGGCAACAATCAGAATCACTTTGCTTCACTCAACCAGTTCCTTGCTAACGGGCCAAAGACTTTCAGCAATTGTGTTGAGGCAACCGATGCTGATGATTGGCTTGTGGATCTGTGCAAGCATTTCGAGTGCAGTAACGTCAGGCCTGAGGACTGTCAAGTTTGCTTCCTTCCAACTCAAAGATCAAGTTGCAGAATGGTTCCAACAGTACAAGGACTCCAGAGGTGGACGTGTTATCACTTGGGATGATTTCCGTCGAGATTTCAGGCTCATCATATTCCCCAGAGCGTGGTTGAAAGCAAGCGTGAGGAATTCCGCAACCTGAAGCAAGGCTCTTTGTCTGTCTATGACTACAACAAGTTGTTCCAGAAGCTCGCCCGCTTTGCCAAGCATGACGTACCTGATGAGAAGAGCATGATATATCAGTTCAGGGGTGGTCTCAGAGAAGAAATTCAGCTAGCTCTTGTTCTCTTTGAGCCCTTGAGATACGATGAGTTCTACAACATGGCACTGAAGCAAGAGGCTGCTCAGTTGAGGTGTGATGCTTCCAAGAAGCGAGTCAGAGATGTTACTCCTTCTTCCTCTACTTAAGTGGCCAAGCAGCAGAAGTTTTGGCTTCCTCCTCCTCCGTTCCGTCAGCCGTATCAGCAGAAGAGCAAAGGTGGCAGTGGTTCTTCCCACCCACCCAACCCTGGCTTTCAGAACAAGACTTCGTCTCAAGCTCCAAGATCGAGTGCTCCGTATCACCGTCCGCTTTCAGAGGTCATGTGCAACAAGTGCCAACAGAAGGGTCACTATGCCAACAAGTGTTTCAACCAGAGGCGTCTTCCTCCTCCTCCTCCTGTCAGATCGGCAAGTACAGCTGTGGTCAAGCATAACCCCAAGCACGCCCAGGTCAATTTGATGAATGCAGCCCAGGCAGAGGACTCGTCAGATGTGATCATGGGTAACCTTCCTGTTAACGCTGTTCCCGCAAAAGTTCTTTTTGACACTGGTGCATCTCATTGTTTCATCTCGAAGCCTTTTGCATCTAGGCATGAGTTGACTTCCCAAGTTATGCTTAAACCGTTAGCAGTTGTCTCTCCGGGTAAATGTTTACTCGCTAATCACGAGATTCCGGATGTTTCCATCATGATGGGTGATTTCAAGTTTCAGGCCTCTGAAATTGTTCTTGGTAACTCGGATATTGATCTTATTCTCGGAATGGATTGGCTTTCTAAGCACAAGGCTCAGCTTGATTGTGCAGCCAGTCAGATTCAATTGACTCATTTGTCTGAGGATGTAATTGTCTTTGCCACTCGGGATAATACCATCCGTCTGTTTTCTCTCAATGAGAAGGGTGAATTGGATGCCATCTCTCAAATTCCAGTCGTTTGCGAATATCAAGACGTCTTTCCAGAAGAGCTTCCAGGAATGCCTCCGCACCGGCCAGTTGAATTCGTTATTGATCTTGAGCCTGGCACGGAACCTGTGTGCAAACGACCTTACAAGCTTGGACCTGAAGAGTTGAAAGAGCTGAAGAAGCAACTCGATATTCAAGAGAAAATGGGTCTCATCCGGCCTAGTTCTTCTCCGTGGGGTTGTGGTGTTCTTTTTGTGAAGAAGAAGGATGGAACGGACCGACTTTGTGTTGATTACCGTCCATTGAACAAGAAGACTATCAAGAACAAATACCCACTTCCCAACATCAACGAGCTGTTCGAACAACTCAAAGGTGCTCAAGTATTCTCCAAGCTTGATCTCCGTATGGGTTATCATCAGATTCGAATCCGTGAGCAAGATATTCCCAAGACAGCTTTCAGGACAAGCTATGGTTCATATGAATACACTGTCATGTCTTTTGGCCTCGTCAACGCTCCTCCGACGTTCTCTCGCATGATGAACTTCATCTTCAACGCCTACACCAATGACTTTGTTTTTTTATATCTCGACACATTCTGGTTTTCTCCAAGAACAAGGAAGATCATGCCAAGCACTTGCGTTTGGTTCTTGATAAGCTCAGAGAACATTAGTTCTACGCCAAGTTCTCCAAGTGTGAATTTTGGCTCGATGAGGTTCTTTATCTTGGTCATATCATCTCTGCCAAGGGCATTGCCGTGAATCTTGAGAAGGTGTCTGCAATTGTGAATTGGGAACCTCCTCAGAACGTGAAGCAACTCCGTAGCTTCCTTGGTCTCGCAAGCTATTGCCGAAGATTCGTTGAAAACTTTTCTAAGATCGCGAAGCCTCTCTCTAATCTTCTCCAGAAGCACATCAAGTACGTTTGGTCTCCGGAGTGTGACATTGCTTTCAACACTTTGAAAGAGAAATTGATCACTGCTCTAGTTCTGACTCCGCCTGATGAATCCAAGCCGTACGAGGTCTTTTGTGATGCCTCTCTCCAAGGTCTTGGCGCAGTTTTGATGCAAGAGAAGAAAGTTGTTGCTTATACCTCTCGCCAGTTGAAGCCTAATGAGAAGAACTACCCCACTCATGATCTCGAGTTGGCGGCAGTGGTGCATGCTCTTTTGACTTGGAGACATCTTCTATTGGGAAGAAAAGTGGACATTTTCACTGATCACAAGAGTCTCAAGTACATCTTCACTCAGCCTAATCTCAACCTCAGGAAAACTCGATGGGTCGAAATGATTCAAGAGTATAATCCGAGTATCGAGTATACTCTAGGCAAGGCCAATGTGATTGCTGACGCATTGAGCAGGAAATCTTACTGCAACAGTCTGATTCTTAAGCCTTATCAACCCGACCTTTTTGAAGCTTTCCGCAAACTTAATCTGCAAGTTGTTCCTCAAGGTTTCCTCGCCAACCTTCAAGTCTCTCCTACCTTAGAAGACCAGATTCGCCAAGCCCAGCTTCTTGATGCTATGGTGAAAAAGGTGAAGATTGGGTTTGCCAAGAGTCAGCCCAAGTACAAGTGCTACCGCCTTGATGACAAGGACACTCTCTTCTTCAAGGATCGTATTGTTGTACCCAAAGGTGAACTTCGTAAAGTGATCATGAACGAGGCTCACAATTCTCTCCTCTCCATCCACCCTGGGAGCACGAAGATGTATCAGGACCTCAAGCAGGCTTATTGGTGGACTCGAATGAAGCGCGAGATTGCTCAATTCGTGAATGAATGTGATGTCTCCAAAAGAGTGAAGGCAGAACACCAAAGGCCAGCTGGTCTCCTCCAACCTCTTGCCATTCCAGAATGGAAGTTTGACCACATTGAAATGGACTTTGTGACTGGGTTTCCAAAGTCCAAGCGTGGCAATGATGCTATATTCATTGTCATCGACAAACTCACCAAAGTGGCTCACTTTCTGCCTATCAAAGAGTCGATCACTGCAGCTCAATTGGCGGAACTCTATACCTCTCGAATTGTCTCTCTGCATGGTATTCCACAAGTGATCTTTTCAGACCGTGGCAGCATCTTTACCTCAAAGTTTTGGAATTCTTTTCAGAAGGCCATGGGCACCAACATCCGCTTTAGCACAGCTTTCCATCCTCAAACTAGCGGTCAAGTCGAGCGTGTCAACCAGATTCTTGAAGATATTCTCAGGGCTTGTGTGATCTCCTTCGGCATGAAGTGGGAGGATTGTCTTCCTTATGCTGAATTCTCCTACAACAACAGTTTGCAAGCAAGTTCGGGCAAGGCCCCATTTGAAATTATGTATGACAGGAAGTGCCGTACCCCTCTCAACTGGTCTGAAACCAGTGAACGTCAGCTTTTGGGTAATGACTTAATCACAGAGGCAGAGGAAACGTGCAAAGTCATTCGTGATAACCTCAAAGCAGCCCAATCCCGCCAGAAGAGCTACTATGATAGTAAGCACAGTGATTTGGCTTTTGAGATCGGAGATCATGTTTACCTCCGTGTCTCTCCTATGAAAGGTACTCATCGCTTCGGTATCAAAGGGAAGCTTGCCCCTAGATACGTGGGACCTTTCAAGATTGTCAGCAAGAGAGGCGACCTCGCCTATCAACTCGAGCTTCCTTCAAACTTTGCAAATGTTCATGCTGTGTTCCATGTCTCTCAGCTTCGAAAGTGCTTCAAGACTCCTGACCGCACCGTCAACTTCGAGGACATTGAGCTCCAAGAAGATCTCTCTTATCGTGAGCACCCAGTTGCTATTCTTGAAGAGACTAAACGCAAGACTCGCAACAAGTCAATCAAATTTCTCAAAGTCAAGTGGTCACACCATTCCGACCGTGAAGCTACCTGGGAACGCGAGGATCACCTCCGTTCTGAGTACCCGGTGTCCTTTCATTCCTAGATCTCGGGACGAGATCTTTTCGTAGTAGTGGAGTGTTGTAACACCCCGGGTGTAACTTTCCCAATTTGTACTCCAACTCTTGCCGTTTCAGCGTTAAGTTATTTTATTTTCTCACGTTCGGCTTTTTGTCTCCGTGTGTTGTTATCGTTGTCATGCATCTCATATCATGTCATCATGTGCATTGCATTTGCATATGTGTTCATCTCATGCATTCGAGCATTTTCCCCGTTGTCTGTTTTGCATTCCGGCGCTTCGTTCTCCTCCGGTGGTCATTTCTAGCTTTCTTTCGTGTGTGGGGATTAAACATTTCCGGATTGGACCGAGACTTGCCAAGCGGCCTTGGTTTACTACCGGTAGACCGCCTGTCAAGTTCCGTATCATTTGGACTTCGTTTGATACTCCAACGGTTAACCGAGGGACCGAAAAGGCCTCGTGTGTGTTGCAGCCCAACACCCTTCCAATTTGTCCCAAAACCCCCCCTAAACCCTCTCCATCGTCTAGAGCGTTCAATCACGATCGTGTGGCTGAAAACCACACCTCATTTGGACTCTCCTAGCTTCCTCTATGCCTATTTAAAGACCCCCTCCGAGACTCCCGTTCTTCTACCTCCGAAACCCTAGATCCACCCCTCGCGCGCCCGGACATGTCCGTCCCGGCCCGGACAAACGCCGCCGCCGCCCGCAGCCACTGAGGGGCTGCCACATGTCCACGCCGCCGCCGCCTCCCACCGCGCGGCCCGGGAGCCAAAGGCCGGCCCCCGAGGCCCACGACGCCTCGCCCCGCCGCCCGGTTGCGCCGCCGCCCACGCCTCCATCTCCCTCATAGTCGGCCGCCTTCCTCCGCCTCCACCGCGCCGGCGCCGCCCCGCTGCCTCGTCGCAAGAGCCGACACCGCCGCCACTCGACGCAGGCCACCACCGCCACCTCGCCGCCCCGTTCCGGCCGCCGCCGACGCCGGCGAGCGCCGCGGCCACTCCGGCCTCTTCCTCCCCTCGCGCCGGCAAGCCCCACCAACTCCGGCGACTCCCTGGTGAACAGTGCTCCGGCGTGCCTCGGTTCCTGTGCACCGATCTGGATCCGGATCTGATGAACAGTAAACCCTAGGTTGATTTTTTTCACCAAGTCCCCGGGATTTTCCTAGCCCAAGTGCCCATGTTCATAGCCTCGTAACTTTGCATCCGTAGCTCCAATTCTTGCATATAGCATATCCAAATGTTCATCTCAGAGAGTACATCATTTCATTCCATTGCATCATTTTCATTTGAGTTCATCTTGATGCCCGAAATGCTGTTAGAACGAGGCTACTTGAGTTAATTGTCAGATCTGCTGCTCCATTTAGCTTTTTGTCATTTTTGCCATGATTATTGTGTGCATGATATGCCCTGATGCTCTACATATGTTTTGTTAAGGGTTTTGTCATCTTTCCAGAGGTGCAACCAATGTATTTTTGTGATGTGTGTGGTGACTAGCACGAGCTTGAAAGTGGTGCACTTGTTAATTTTGATTTCAGGGACTTAGCAATTCCACTAAGTCCTTGATCTGTTTATCTCATGATGCCATATGTTCATGTTGTTTCCTAGTGATCCGTTCCTCTTTTGAGAATGATCAGTAAGGATGTTTTGTTAATATTGTAGCGCTCTATCCATCCATGTCTTTGTTTGCAATTATGGAGCACCCTAGCTTGAGTCAATCGAGCCCTACTTTTGCTACTTTGTGAATCTGGGCAGATTGTCAACTTGTTTGCAATTTTGCCGATGTTGTTGTAGTTGATCTGTGCATGCTATGCTATTGTTCTTGCCATGTCTAGCTTGCATTTTGTGTGTTCTTGATAGATGTATGCTTAGCTTATCATGACTTGCTATGTAGTGGGTGCATCGAGCTCGTAAACATGCCTACTTGAGATATGTTTCAGCATGTGCCAGTTTTCACTAAGTCTGGAAACTGATTATGTTTTTGCTATGTTCACATGCTTGCAATTGTATTTTCTGATCCCTTTTGGCTCAAGGTCACTAAGGGACTTTTATTAAGCTCTTTGAGTTGCTCCATGCCATGCTTTACTTTTCCATGTTCAGGTTCTGTAGAAGTAGTTTTGTTGCTCCAAAGAGTGCTACCTGATCTGAAATTCCAGGCAAGTGTTAATTTCACTAAGTCTGAGATCTGTTTACCATATGCATTTTTGCCATGCTTGTTTTAACCTGTTATTGGATGAATTGGCTGTAGCTCAGTGCTAGACTTTTCTTAAGCATCTTGAATGCATCCCTGCCATATATTTTGTTGTCATGTTTGGGTGTTGTAGCATGTTCATTTCATTGCATTTAGATGACTACTTGCTGTAAATCACAGACCGGTGTCATATTTGAATCGCTTGCCATTTCCAAACCGTAACTCCGATTCCGGCGTTCTTTATATCGTTTTCAAGAGATTTCATCTCATCTTTCCAGTTGCACACTTGGATTTCCAAGTTGAGGCCAGGTTCATGCATTTCCTGTCATATCTTGCATTATGCATCCCGCATCGCATCCCGCATAGCATATCATCATTGCATCATATCGTTTGAGTCTTGCACGTGGTTGATTGTGTCCTTGTTGCTTGTTTGTCTTGTTTGGGTAGAGCCGGGAGACGAGTTCGCTAACGAGGAGCCCGTTGAGTTTGCTTTCGAGGATCCAGTCAACTCTGACAACTGTGCAGGCAAGATGATCATACCCTCGAAATCACTACTATCTTTGCTATGCTAGTTTGCTCGCTCTTTTGCTATGCCAATGCTACGATGCCTACCACTTGCTTGCAAGCCTCCCAAATTGCCATGCCAAACCTATAACCCACCATGTCCTAGCAAACCGTTGATTGGCTATGTTACCGCTTTGCTCAGCCCCTCTTATAGCGTTGCTAGTTGCAGGTGAAGATTGCAGGCCGTTCCTTGTTGGAACATTTATTTACTTGTTGGGATATCATTATATTATCTTGTTATCTTAATGCACCTATATACTTGGTAAAGGGTGGAAGGCTCGGCCTCTCGCCTAGTGTTTTGTTCCACTCTTGCCGCCCTAGTTTCCGTCATATCGGTGTTATGTTCCCGGATTTTGCGTTCCTTACGCGGTTGGGTTATAATGGGAACCCCTTGATAGTTCGCCTTGATTAAAGCTTTTCCAGCAATGCCCAACCTTGGTTTTACCATTTGCCACCTAGCCTTTTCTTTCCCTTGGGTTCTGCAGACTCAAGGGTCATCATTATTTTAACCCCCCCCCCCCCGGGCCAGTGCTCCTCTGAGTGTTTGTCCAAACTGTCAGCCGCCGGTGGCTACCAGGGGCAACTTTGGGCTGGCCTACCGGAAGTTTGGACAATTTGAGTGTGCCCTGAGAAAGAGATATGTGCAGCTCCTATCGGGATTTGTCGGCACATTCAGGCGGTGTTGCTGGTCTTGTTTTAACCTGTCGAAGTGTCTTGAATAACCGAGATACCGAGTCTGATCGGAACGTCTTGGGAGGAGGTCTATTCCTTCGTTGACCGTGAGAGCTTGTGATGGGCTAAGTTGGGACTCCCCTGCAGGGTTTTGAACTTTTGAAAGTCGTGCCCGCGGTTATGGGCAGATGGGAATTTGTTAATGTCCGGTTGTAGATAACTTGAACCTTAACTTATTTAAAATGAATCAACTGAGTGTGTTACCGTGATGGCCTCTTCGCGGCGGAGTCCGGGAAGTGGACACGGTGTTGGAGTAATGTTTGTGTAGGTTGTTATCTAGATTCTCGCTCGCGCTTTGCCTCCTCTTCTCGCTCTCTTTTGCGAATAAGTTAGCCACCATACTTGCTAGTCGCTTGTTGCAGCTCCTCATATTTTCACCTTACCTTACCCATTAGCTTAAATAGTCTTGATCGCGAGGGTGCGAGATTGCTGAGTCCCTGTGGCTCACAGATTACTATTACGCCAGATGCAGGGCCTGATGACTCTGCTCCAGGAGACGCGCTTGAGCTCAAGTGGGAGTTCGACGAGGACTCTCAACGTTACTATGTTTCCTTTCCTGATGATCAGTAGTGGTGCCCAGTTGGGGTTGATCGGGACCGTGTCGCATGTTGGGTTCTCTTTTATTTTGGCGCCGTAGTCGGGCCATGAGTGTTTGGATGATGTAATGTTATTTATGTACTTGATTGACGTGGCGAGTGTAAGCCAACTATGTTATCTCCCCTTTTATTATCATATTACATGGGATGTTGTGAAGATTGCCTAACTTGCGACATATGCCTTCAATGCGATTATGCCTCTAAGTCGTGCCTCAACACGTGGGAGATATAGTCGCATCGAGGGTGTTACATTTAAGTACTGTTGAAAACCCATTCACATTTTTTTTGCATTATACCTACTATATTCTAAATTTACCATGGCTTATACCCTCCAATACAAACCATAGATTCATCAAACAAGCACAAAATGCAAAGAAAACAGAATCTGTCAAAAATAGAACAGTCTATAAAGATGCGAATTTTACTCAAACTTCTGTAACTCCAAAAATTCTGAAAAATTAGGACAATAGATGTAATTTGTATATCAATCTTGTGTAAAACATTCAGAATTTTTTTCGCTTCTATGAATTTTTGTATATCAACTGGACGCAAAAGTTTCTGTTTTTCAACAAGATCAAATCAACTATCAACCAAAGCTATCCCAAAGGCTTTACTTGGCACAAACACTAATTAAAACATGAAAAACACAATCATAACAGAGGTATAATTGTGCAAACACTCAAGAACAGAAAGAAAAAGGAAAAAATAAATTTTATTCATTGGGTTGCCTCCCAACAAGTGTTATCGTTTTACGCCCCTAGCTAGGCATAATGCATAGATTCAACTGTTGTCATCTTTCTTCTTATTTTCCATAGATGTGTTCTTGTCAGGAGGTTTTGCAAAAATAACTTGAAACACGTTATCCATAGAAATTTTAGCATATAAAGTTGCCGATCTACGTACCCCATTTGATTTCCAGCCACAATCCAAGAATATTGGTTTACTAACATCATTGAAAACTTGTTGGATCACATCTAAAACATGGATTTCCTTTTTAAGGTTCTCATCAAAAATTTGATTATTTCCAAGAAAATGTCTCAACATATAGTCACTATTGTAAAGGATCTCATCTATCACCGGTTTTTCATGGCTCATACCATAAAAATCAAAAATTTCCCTAGGTTCCCGTACTATGTGATCAAATTCATTCATAAGAACATGTGTAGCTATCTTTCTAGCTTTAGGATCTTTTATAACATGTATCTTATAAAACAATCTTTGCAAGGTAGGATGGATATGGATAAATCTATTTTCAAGTTTCAGAACTAGTGCTGAATTAGCCTCATAAGTTTTAGTTCTTTTAAGTATAGGAGCTTCATCAAAAGTCAAATTTCCAACACAATTGAAAAATTCTTGGACATGTTCTTTTCCCATAACATTCCCTTTCCCCAAAAAAAATTTTAGCATCCAGATTGCTAGATCGTCCAATTTTAGGTGTTAGGCCATCATCTATTTCTGCCATACCAAAGTCACTCATGATGATGAGTTCAAGCAAACAAAACATGGAACGAGAAAAGGGCGAACAAAAAAGAGGGCGAATAAAAAGGCAAATTTTTGTGAACTGGGGGAGATGAAAACGAGAGACAAATGGCAAATAATGTAAATTGCAAGGAGAAGAGATTTATGATTAAGAACCTGATAGATGTTGATGATGTCTCCCCGGCAACGGTGCTAGAAATTCCTTTGACGTGGCTAGACTGCATCGGTATTTCCCCAAAGACGAAGGGATAATGCAGCACAACTACGGTAAGTATTTACCTGAGTTGTGAAACCAAGGTATCAATCCAGTAGGAGAACAAAACAACACTATGTAAATGGTACCTGCACACAAAGAACAAATACTTGCAACCCGACGCATCAGAGGGGTTGTCAATCCCTCCTCAGGAAAAAGATAGATTGGTTTGTATAAGTTTGGTAAATTGATCTCGTAATAACACAAAATAAAATAGGTAAGGAAACAGTGCGTCAAGGTATTTTTGGGTTTTTGGAATAATAGATCTAAAAAATGTGGCAAAAAATAGATCGGAAAGCAAATATGATAAAAGATAGACCCGGGGGCCATAGATTTCACTAGTGGCTTCACTCGAGAAAATAGCACACGGTGGGTAAACAAATTACCATGGGCAATTGATAGAAGAACAAATAGTTATGATGATATCCAAGGCAATGATCAATATAGAGGCATCACGTCCAACATTAGTAGACCGAAATGATTCTGCATCTACTACTATTACTCCACACATCGACCGCTATCCAGCAAGCATCTAGTGTATTAAGTTCATGGAGAAACAACATAATGCAATAAGAATGATGACATGATATAGAGAAGATCAATTCATATAGGAATAGCCCCCATCTTGTTATCCCTAATAGCAATGATACATGTGTGCCTCGCTGCCCCTTCTGTCACTAGGATAGGACACCGCAAGATCGAACCCATCACAAAGCACCTCTTCCCATGGCAAGAAAAACCAATCTAGTTAGCCTACCTAAACCAAAGATTTGGATAAGAAATGCGAGGCTATAAATAATCATGAATATAAATCTAATCATAAACTCGAACTTCATCGGATCCCAACAAACACACCGCAAAAAGTCATTACATCAAATAGATCTCCAAGAGACCATTGTATTGAGAATCGAAAAGAGAGAGGAAGCCATCTAGCTACTGCCTATGGACTCATAGGTCTATGGTGAACTACTCATGCATCATCGGAGGAGCACCAATGAGGATGATGAACCCCCTCCGTGATCGTGTTCCCCTCCGGCAGAGTGCCGGAAAAGGGCTCTTGATTGGATCTCGTAGTTCTGGAACTTGCAGCAGCGGGAATTGTGTTTTGTTGACTCCCCTAGGGTTTCTGGAATATTTGAGTATTTATAGAGCTCAGAGGCGCTGCATCAGAGCTACTTGGGCTCCACTATACATCAAGGCGCACCTGGGCTCCTGGGCGCGTCCTGGTGTATCATGGTCCCCACGGGCCTTCCCTCATACGCTTCCGTGGCTCCCATGTCATCTTCTAGTCCGAAAAAATCACAAAAAAGTTTCACTGTGTTTGGACTCCGTTTGGTAGGGATATTATGCGAAGTAAAAAAACAAGCAAAAACAGCAACTAGCACTGGGCACTATGTGAATGGTTAGTCCAAAAATGATATAAAGTTGCTATGAAATGATGGTAAAACATCCAAGAATGATATTATAACAACATGGAACGATAAAATTTACAGATACGTTGGAGACGTATCAATCAACTACAAGATGTAATCAAGACTACTAGTCACCCACAGGTACCAAACTGAGGTTCCGGTACAAAGATTGAACAAAAGAGATGAACTAGGGTATTGAGATGAGATGATGCTGCTACTTCTTGAGCTTGGTTGGTTTTTCCCTCAGTTTTGAGAACCAAGGTATCAATCCAGTAGGAGGTACACACAAGCCTCCAATCTATGCACTTACACAAACAATCAAACACTTGCACCGAACGTGATAAAGGGGTTGTCAATCCCTTCATGGTCACTTGCAAGGATGAGATCCGATAGAGATAGATATAAAAGATTACTAAAACGTAAATCAAAGTAAAAGTAAATAAATTGAAGCAAGGTATTTTTGGGTTTTTTGGTTTATAGATCTGAAAATATATGATGGAAAATAGACCCGGGGGCCATAGGTTTCACTAGAGGCTTCTCTCTTGAAGGAAAATAATACGGTGGGTGAACAAATTACTGTTGAGAAATTGATAGAAAAGTGCAAAGTTATGACGATATCCAAGGCAATGATTATGAATATAGGCATCACATCCGTGTCAAGTAGACTAAAATGATTCTGCATCTACTACTATTACTCCACACATCGACCTCTATCCAGCATGCATCTAGAGTATTAAGTTCATAAGAACGGAGTAACGCCTTAAGTAAGATGACATGATGTAGAGGGATAAACTCAAGCAATATGATGAAAACCCCATCATTTCACCCTTGATGGCAACAATACAATACGTGCCTCGCAACACCGCAAGATTAAACCCAAAACTAAGCACCTCCCGCATTGCAAGAAATACCAATCTAGTTGGCCAAACCAAACCGATAATTCAAAGAGAAATACAAAGATATCAAATCATGCATATAAGAATTCAATAAAGACTCAAATAATATTCATAGATCTGATCATAAATCATCAATTCATCAGATCTCGACAAACACATCGCAAACGGATATTACATTGGATAGATCTCCCAGAACATCGGGGAGAATATTGTATTGAAGATCAAAGAGAGATAAGAAGCCATCTAGCTACAAGCTATGGACCCGTAGGTCCATGGTAAACTACTCATTCTTCATTGAATCCCCCTCCATTAGGGTGCCGAAAAAGGCCCCAAGATGGGATCTCATGGAAACAGAGGCTTGCAGCGGTGGAAAAGTATTTTGGTGGGCACTTTTGGTTGTTTGGGAATATTTGGGAATTTATAGTGCAGGAATTAGGGTTAGGGGACCTCCGAGGGGCCCACAAGCCCTTAGGGCACCCCCCTAGGGAATGCCCCTAAGGCTTGTGGCCTCCTTGGGGATCTTCTGGGCCCCTCTCCAAGCTTCGTGGATGTCTTCTAGTCCAAGAAAAGCATCGCAAAAGTGTTATTCTGTTTGGACTTGGTTTGATATTCCTTTTCTGTAAAACTCAAAAACAAAGGGAAAACAGAAACTAGCACTAGGCTCTAGGTTAATAAGTTAGTCCTAAAAATAACATAAAATATCATATTAATGCATATAAAACATCCAAAAGAGATAATAAAATAGCATCGAACAATCAAAAATTATAGATATGTTGGAGATGTATCAGGTGTTGTTAAAAATGTTGATGAAGATTGGCCTCCCAAATATGAGAGGGTTGTTGGTGATGACGATGGCTTCGATTTCCCCCTCCCGGAGGGAAGTTTCCCCGGCAGAAACGCTCTATTGGGGGGCAAAAGTGCTCCTGTCCAAGTTCCACCTTGAGACGATGGCTCTCCATCCCGAAAGTCTTCTCCTTATTTTTTTTCTAGGTCAAAAGACCTTATATACCATAAGATGGGCACCGGAAGTGGGCCAAGGGGCCCACTACCCACCATGGCGTGCCAGGGGGTGGTCTGGCGTGCCCTGGTGCCTTATGGCCACCCAGAAGCCCCTCTCTGGTAGTCCTTTTCTCCAATATTTATTATATATTCGAAAATAATTCTCCGTAAAATTTCAGCTCATTTGGAGATGTGCTGAATAGGTATCTCTGCATAGCTTTTTCAGGTCTAGAATTCCAGCTGCCGGTATTCTCCCTCTTTGTGTAAATCTTGCATATTATGAGAGAAAAGTCATCATAATTACTCCACAAGTTGTTATAAAGCATAAAACACTATAAATAACAGTAGGAAAACATGATACAAAATGGATGTATCACACCTACATCCAACTTGATATATATATGTCTGGATCTTTCCCCACCACCTGATGCTTGCCAACTAGACAATAAATAGGGCTGAATAGGGGTGAACATCATTGACTCTTGCATAAAAGTAAATACATAAAAGTAAAAGATAGGCCCTTCATAGAGGGAAGTAGAGGTTGTCATGCGCTTTTTTATTTTTGGATGTGCAAGCTCTTAATGGAAAGGAACATCACTTTATACTACCTCGTGTGATAGCGACCTTTATTAGGCAGTCCGTTGCTTTTATTTCCTCACCATCACAAGTTCACACAAAGGTTATTTTCCCTTCCAATAAAATATCATACATATTTAGAAGAAATTTTTATTGCTTTATGCACCAATGACAAATTACTTGAAGGATCTTGTTCAATCCATAGGTAGATATGGTGGACGCTCATGACAAGAGACTGGGTTTAAGGGTTTTGGATGCACAAGTAGTATCCCTACTTAATGTGAATTCTAGCTAGCAAAAGATCCTAAGCAAGCACCACATATTAGAGGATCCATGACAATATAACTTTTATGTGAATATAAGCAAACATAACTCATTACATTGTCTTCCTTGTCTAGCATCAACTATTTGATATAGAATATTTAATGGGGGCTCGCAATAATAAAAGATGTCCAAGATAGTAGATTTATATGTGAAATCTCTCTTCCTTCAATATTCTTTCATGAATTTTTCAAGTGACCAATGTTGTGTTTAATAACTTTCAATAAATTTTACCACTTATACTTCTTATATGTGAAGTCATTACTCCCCATCGGACAAGCACCTGAAGCAAATATAATTTCAACATCAGAATATTAAATTCATTCAACAGTTTACTCATAGGATATAAGTGAAGCACAAGAGAAGTGACAAACTACTCCAAAAAAGATATAATTGAAGATCAATGAGTAGTCAAATAATTAAGTAGCTATGGGAGGACTCTCTCATTCAAGAATTTCAGATCATATCTATTTTATTCAAACAACAAACAAAATAAAAGGGGACTAAAAGAATAGCACATATCATGTGAACAAAGTAAAAACTTAGGCTGAACCAAAACTAGACGATAGTTGTTGATGAAGAAAGGTGGGATGCCTACCTGAAAGGGCAACTAATCCACGGGAAGTTTTGGTAATTCAAAACAACATATAGCTCATGGAACTAATATCCATTCAATTTTAATATTACAGAGAGTTCAATGAATGGCATGGCATGGACTAGAGATGTGGAGCCCTCAAAATGCTAAGGACACATGTTGGCAAAAGCTCAAGACTCTTCATTTATATTTTAGTGATCCAAGATCACACTGAGCCCATAGGAAATACAATATTATGAAAAGGGGATGAGGTGTTGCTTAATGGCTTGCTTGCTCAAAATGCTTAGTGATATTGCTCCAAAGCCCTCAACCACTTTCTCATTCCAAATATGTCCAAAACCCAAAGTCAAACTCGGCCCCACCGATATTTCCTATCCGGCGCCACCGAGTTCATTTGACATAGCCACCGCCAGAAACCCTAACAATTCAGTCACACCAATACGGATCTCAGTCTCACCGAGATGACCTTGCCAAGACTTTGTTGCCTGTTGCAATTATTTCGGTCTAATCGAAATTGCGATCGGTCACACCGAGTTGGCTTGGCATCTTCTCTATTGCCTTATTGCTTCACTTCGGTCTCACCGAGTTGATGCAATCGGTGCCACCGAGTTGATATTTTCCCTAAGCCCTGGCACATCATTTCCACCGAGTTGTTCCAGTCGGTCCCACCGAGATTCCTAACGTTCAAATTTTGAACTAAATCGATCTCATCGAGTTCTTCTATTCGGTATGACTGAGTTGTGTCAAATGTGTGTAACGGTTGGATTTTGTGTGGAGGCTATATATACCTGTCAGCCCCCTTCTCCATATGAGAGAGAGCCATTGGAACGTGCCTACACTTCCAGCATACATTTTTTGAGAGAGAACCACCTACTCATGTGTTGAGATCAAGATATTCCAATCCTACCACAAGATTCTTGATTTCTAGCCTTCCCCAAGTTGCTTTCCACTCAAATCACCTTACCACCATATCCCAATGTCACATCCCTAGCTTCTGGTTTGCTCTGAGCTAGCTAGTCATGTGTTGCATCATGTTTAAATTTTGCCTAAAATTGAAATGGGGATGTTCAAACCCTAGCATTAAATCAACTCAACTAGGGTGAATTAAAATCTTTTCAATAAACCCAAAAGGTTCCTAAGAAAAGTTCATGATTTCTGGTTAAGGTGGAAACCTCTGCCAAAAATGATGAATATAATCTTAGGTCATTTTTGGATTTTTGAATTAAATCATATTGTATTTGACTTTGGGCATTTAAATACTATAAATAATTTAAATGTTCAAATAAATGTTGGAAATTGTTAAGGGTCACTGAAATAATTCAGAAAGCACCCATAATTGTTTCCAGGATTTTATTAAATGATTTGGTATTTTAAATCAAATAAAAACAAAATAACAGAAATAGAAAAGAAATAAAAGAGAGAGAGAGAAGGAAGTTACCTGGCGCCCACTTACCTGGCCCAGCACGGCCCAGCCCATCTCCACTTCCCCCCCCTCCTGTCGTCTTCCTCTGCCAGTAGGCAGAGGCGAGGCGTGGCGCGCGCCCGAGAGGCCTCGGCCACCTCCTGCTTCCCCCTGGCCACCTCCTGCTTCCTCCTCGATGCCCCGGAGACGCCACGCACCTCCCTGCCTCTCTCCCTCACTCTCCCGCGTCCTCATCCTCTCCCCTGGACTTCTCTCTCACTCGCCCGAACGGAGCCGCCGCCACCGACGAGCTCCCTCGCGGCCACCGCCACCCCCTAGCCTCGCCGATGTGCTCAAAGGCTCCGCCTCGACCCCCTCTTTCTCCCCACCGAGCCACAAGGCCCCGGACGTGCCGCAACACCGCCCTCGATGTCTTCTTCAACCTCGGGACCGCCGGCCATCTTCGTCAAATTCGTCGGCTCCGGACCGTCCCCGACCTCGCTGAGCGTCCCCTCGTCATCACCGTGAGCCACTGACCTTCTCCCCTAACTCAGCATGCTCTCCTCCGTGCCGTAGCGCCGTTCCCCACGAGCACCGAAGCCACCGTCCACCATTGCTGCTGCACGCATAGCCTCCATGCTCCCCTGGCCTCACTATGCTGCTCTTAGTGCTCCCCATGTCTAGCAGGTGCTGCCCAGCCTCTCCATTTGCTCACTGATGCACCGTAGCGACGCGCCCGAGCACCACCGAACACCATCGCCGCCAAAGCTCGTCGCCGGCATGAGTTCCGGCGACCCCACGACCTCCCACTTGGCCCTCTAGATGCGCGAGAGCAAGGGCCATCCCCTGGTGCCCTCAGCGCGCCAAGCTGACGCCTCTAGCGTAAGTCCGGCGTGCCCCCGCCGTGTCCTGTGGTCGCCGCCGGCTGGTCTCCGGTGGCTCACGTGGCACCATTAGTTTAGGTGCTAATCGTGTTTAGTCAGTGTCGTGTGTCGATGACATATGGGCCCCACGCCCTTAACCAACCACGGTTTAACCCCTGTTTAGTTTAAGTTAACCACAGTGGCCCCACGCGTCGGAGTTGACCTAGCTGACGTGGCCGTTGACCGGTCCCACCTGTCAGTGAGTTAAACAACCCTGTGTCACTGACGTGTGGCCCCCACACGTCAGGTTTGACCAGCAGCAGCGTCTGTTGACCTGCTGACGTCACGGTGACGCACTGCTGACGCAGTAAATGTTTTCTGGAATTTAAATAATTCTTAAATGATTTATTATTTTCAGAAAATGTCCTAAACTTCTAAAAATCATAGAAATTCAACCGTAACTCCAAATGAAATAAATTATATATGAAAAATTATCAGAAAAATTCAAGGAATCCATCTGTACCACTTTCATGCATGTTAGAACAACTTATAGCTGCTGTTTAGCACAAATCAATTAAATGGCATTTGAATAATCACATATGGAGTTTGAATTTGAATCTTGTATTCAAACCAACTTCATTTAATCTGTTGCTAGTTGCATTAGCCCAAAACACATTCATTTTGCCATGTCATGATCATGCATCATATTGTGCATTGCATTGATTGTGTTCCCTTCTGTGTTGCCGGTATTTGTCCCCTCTCGATAGACGTGATACCGATGATGTGATCGTTGACACTGATGAAGACTCAATGTTATCTTCAGAAGTGCCAGGCAAGCAAAACACCCTTGTTCATTCCGATAAAATCCCACTCTCTCGCTCCTGCTCTCTTTTAATGCATTAGGACAACAACGATTCAACTGTTACTTGCTGCAGTAGCTGAACCCCTTTATCCTTTGCATGACCTGTCATTGCCACAGTAAATAGATGAAACCCACTAGCATGAGTAGGAGTTGTTTGAGCCCTGTTGTGCCTACTCATTCATGTTTGTTTGTCATGCCTGCTACTGCTTAGAGTTGAGTCAGGTCTGATTCATCGGGGATGAATCAGAGGCGTGTGAACATGTCCTACCGTGTGTGAGCTAAGTGTGTGAACACGATTTGGTAAAGGTAGCGGTGAGAGGCCATGTAGGAGTACATGGTGGGTTGTCTCATTGAAGCCGTCCTTAGGAACTGAGTTCTGTGTTTGTGATCCATGATTCAGCTACTACCATACATTGGGCCCTGAAATATGACCCCGCTCGACTTCTTATTCACCCTCGTCCTCTGTCCAGGAGTTGCAAGTAGTTTCTGGTGTTTGTAGTATGCTGGAGGCCGTGGACAGCGCTGACCGGAGGGGTGGGCTGTGATGCGGTAGGCACGTGGCCGGGTATACCGGGCGCCCGTTTGGTGTCACGGAACCCTGTTCACATCGTTTGGGGCTGTGAGCGAAACTCCGGCCGGATCTCCTCATGGATGGAACCCGAATAGGCGATAAACCTGGACTAGAGACTTGAGTGTTTAGGTAGGTCGTGGTCTACACCCACGTCGGCTATCGCTTGAAGTCTGCCGAGCACATGTCGTGTGCAGACGCTAAGTGGTGGAAACATGTATGAAGAAGTACACCCCTCCAGGGTTAACATCATCTATTCGAATAGCCGTGTCCACGGTAAAGGACTTCTGGGTTGCTTATATCAGTTCATAGACAAGTGAAAGTGGATACTCTAAAATACGCAAGATAAGCGTGAGTGCTATGGATGGCGTTCTCGTAGGGAGACGGGAGCGGATCCATAGTGGTGTATTGATATGGTGAATATGTGGACTCGTGTGCGCCACCTCAAAAGAGTTGCTTGCAGTCGTAGTTTAGGATAGCCACCGAGTCAAAGCTGGCTTGCTGCAGTTAAAACCCACCATCCCCTTGTTGATAATGATGCATATGTAGTTAGTTCTGATGTAAGTCTTGCTGGGTACATTTGTACTCACGTTTGCCTATTTTATGTTTTTGCAGAGAGACTTCGGTCTCACTAGTAGTTCCACGTGGACTTCGACGTTTAGCTTGTTACCTCAGCTACGATCTTGTGCCCCAGCAGGATCTGGTAGATAGTCAGGCTTCTCAGCCTTTTTCAGTTATAGATGTCTGTACCCAGACATGATAGCTTCCGCTTGTGCTTTGATTTGTATGCTCTGATTGTTGGGTCATGAGACCCCTGTTTGTAATATCTCGCTCCTCGGAGCCTATTGAATAAATTACTTGAGTCGTAGAGTCATGTTGTGATGCCATGTTGTATTTGCACATATCGAGCATATTGTGTGTATGTTATTGAAATGCTTGGTATGTGTGGGATCTGACCATCTAGTTGTTTATCTTTAGTAGCCTCTCTTACCGGGAAATGTCTCCTAGTGTTTCCACTGAGCCATGGTAGCTTGCTACTGCTCCGGAACACTTAGGCTGGCCGGCATGTGTCCTTCTTCATTCCTGTGTCTGTCCCTTCGGGGAAATGTCACGCGATGAATACCGGAGTCCTGTTAGCCTGCTACAGCCCGGTTCACCGGAGTCCTGCTAGCCCAGTGCTACAGCCTGGATTCACTCGCTGATGACCGACACGTTCGATGCTGGGTCATGGATGCCTGTCCCTGTAAGTCTGTGCCACTTTGGGTTTACGACTAGCCATGTCAGCCCGGGCTCCTTATCATATGGATGCTAGCGACACTGTCATATACGTGTGCCAAAAGGCGCAAACGGTCCCGGGCAAAGGTAGGGCGACACCCGTGGGAATACCGTGCGTGAGGCCGCAAAGTGATATGAGGTGTTACATGCTAGATCGATGTGGCATTGAGTCGGGGTCCTGACACCAAATCTGCGAGAGAGAGTTGAGTGTTGGGGAGACTATCATTTGAAGCACAAGAGCAAGGAGTTCATCATTAACACAACATCTATTACCTTTTGGAGAGTGGTGTCTCCTAGATTGGTTAGGTGTCGCTTGGGCGAGCCTCGGACAAGATTGTGGAGTTGAACCAAGAAGTTTGTAAGGGAAAGAAGATCGCCTACTTTGTGAAGATCTACCCGAGTGAGGCAAGTCCTTCGTGGGAGATAGCCATGGTGGGATAGACAAGTTTGCTTCTTCATGGACCCTCATGGATGGAGCCCTCCATGGACTCGCGCAACCATTACCCTTTGTGGGTTGAAGTATCCATCAACGTGGATGTACGATAGCACCACCTATCGGAACCACGCCAAAAATCTACGCGTCAGCATTGCGTTCGCACTCTCCAAACCCTTCCCTTTACCTCCATATGCAATGTTTTACTCTCCGTTGCTACAGCCTTAGAATTGCATGTGTAGGTTGATTACTTGACTTGTGGTAATTTCTAAAATCTACCCACAACTAAAATTGGGAAAAAGGTTAGATTTTTATTTGGTAAAGTAGTCTAATCACACCCCACTCTAGACCTACTTTCGATCCTACAAGTGGTATCAAAGCTTTGATCTCCATTTGCCTTGATTTCCATAGCTTTGTTGATCATAGACTTGGTTTCACAACATAGGAGAGTATGGTGTCTAGCGAGGGAAATTACCACCGTAGAGGTCCTTACTTTGATGGTACTAATTTCCATATTCTTGGTCATAACCCCACCCCTCCCGTTTGGGCTAATGTGCATTGGCTTTCAAGGTGATTTCTTCGAGGATGGAAAAGAATCGGATCATGAAGCGTCCGTGGAAGAAATCAAGATGTTGCAATACAACTCTCAAGCTCGCGATATTTTCTTCAATGGATTGTGCCCCGAAGAATTCAACAAAATCAGCCGCCTTGAGAATGCAAAAGAAATTTGGGATACTTTGGTTGATATGCATGAAGGTACCGAGTATGTCAAGGAATCCAAATTGGATTTGCTTCAAAGTCAACTTGACAAGTTCAAGATGAAGGATGGTGATGGAGTTTCTATGATTTACTCTAGGCTTGCTCTCATCAAAAATGAGATTGCGGCTTAGGAAGCGAAGAGATGACTGACAAATTCATCATCAAGAAGATCCTAAGAGCCTTGGATGGAAAATATGATATTGTGTGCACCTTTATCCAAATGATGCCCAATTACAAAGATCTCAAGCCCACGGAAGTCATTTGTAGAATTGTTGATCCTGAGATGTCACTCAAGGATAAGGAAGAGCTCCACAACAAGTCAAGCAGTGTTTACAAAGCTCCAAGTGATGCTCCCACAACATCAAGTGAAAAACAAGTCTCCAATGAGGAATTGAGCTTAATGGTGAAGAACTTCAACAAGTTCTACAAGAATAGAAGCAAAGAGAGAAGCTCCAAGTCAAGATCCTACAATGACAAAAGACCTTCTAGTCATGATCGTAATTGCTACAATTGTGGAAGACCTAGACACTACTCCAACGAGTGTACGGCTCCCTACAAGAAAAGAGAAGACTCACCAAAAAGGAGAAGTAGAATAGATGAATCACCACCAAGAGAGAGAAGGAGTAGAGATTATCGTTATCAATGAAGACCCTCTCGTAGAAGCAAGGATTCGGAAAGGAGGGACAAGTCATCAAGGATTCGGAAAGGAGGGACAAGTCATCAAAGAGCTACACAAGACGAAGTCATCAAAGAGCAACTACTCGAAGAGAAGCTATCACTCTGACTCCGAATATACTCAAGATGAATGTGTTGTCGGTCTTGTACTTGTGTCATCCAACTCCTATGACATATTTGACTCGCCAAATGAAGGAATTGGAAGATTCTTCATGGCTAAAGGCCCTAAGGTATCACACCCCTAGTATGTTGATTTCAAAGTGATGAAGATGATTTGCTAGGTGATGATGATTTACTTGTTGACAACACTAGTGATGAAAACTATGAAGAAATTGCTAGTGTTCATGCTAATCAAGATGAAACTAATGACAATGATAAGAAGGAGATTGAGCGTCTAACTAAAGAACTAAACACTCTCAAGTTAGCTCATGAAACAAGTCTAGATTGTCATAGAGAGCTCCTAAGGACTCATGAGAAGCTATGCTTCAAGAAGCTAAATTTAGAGCAAGAGCATGAGTTTCTAAAAGCTATCAATGATGATCTTCAAAAGAAGAGTTCTTCTTATCTTGCCAAACGTCTCCTCTTGTCTACTTATATGCCACAAGTAAAATATAGCACTAAGAACAAGAAAGATTCTTCCTCTAGTAGTAACAATAACCATGTTAAATTCAATATTGCTGCTTCTAGCGGTTCTCTTGATTCCACTAATGATTCTCTTAGCCAAGTTACACTTGAGCAAGAAAGTAGCTTATTGAAGGGAATTATAGAGAAAGGTGTTTACAAGAGCCTTGCCGGAAGCAAGCAATTTGAGGAAATTGTACGCAAGCAAGGAAGGCACCAGAAGAATCAAGGTGTTGGTTTTCAACGAAAGATCAATGCCAATGGAGCTAAGTGGGAAGAAGATCAATACCCCAAGACAAAGTTTGTTCCTCAACAAGAGAAGTATGATCCCGCTTCCTTCAAGGGAACACAAGCTCAAGATGATCTTCCATCACAAGACCACAAGCAAAAAGGCAAGGACAAGCTTCAAGAAGAGATTGATTTATTTGAAGAAGATGCTAAGGCCATGGTCAAGTGGGTTCCCAAGACTACGTTAAGTTACGCTTCATCTAGTACGACTAAAACACCAAGAATTCCCATCAAGTTGATGTGGATCCCAAAGAAGAAGAACTAGAGTGTTCTTGAGGGTGACTCCGCCAACATACTTCACTCATATTCATTTTGGCAAGGACATGTGCAATCAACTTTCATATCTTGCACTAGTTCAGGGAGTCACAAACCCTCTTGTTGGTAAGATAGGGGACAAGGTAACCTAATGCTTTCATGGGCATCATCATATGTGTGTTTCACTCTATGTCTATGGATATCCTTGTATGTTCCTTGTGGGACTAACCCATGTAGGTATTGAAAGTGCAACACTCCAATGGATTGCTCAAATGATCTACATCAACATTGAGCATCCACATCTTCAACATCTACATGAAGTCATCATCGACAAAACCCAAGGTTAGCTCATCCCTCTTAGGGGGGATATCACATCTAGGGGGAGCTTTGCTCTAAAAGGTGAGCTATAGGAACTCTAATGGTGTGAACACAACAATGCTTTATGTAAAAGTGGTAACCCCACTTGTGCTTAAACGATGAGTATGACCTATGATCAAATGTTCTCATTTGACTCCTAAGTCAATATACTCATATATAGATGACCTAGTGATCGCCCATTGCTTGATAGATGCTAGAGTGTATGTGCATGCTTTGTCACATATTTTATTTGCTATCTTATTGTGTGAGCATGTTGGTTGCATAATTTTCTCCATTCGAGGACATCCATTTGTAGTTTTTATTTTTGGTTTTCTTCTGCCAAATGGATGGACAAGAATTCCTAAGTACTCCCTCTAGCTATCTATGTTTGTTCTCTTCATAAACTCTATTCATGTTACATCACAAAATTTTAACAAGTCATTTTCGGACCCTCTGAGTGAGGAGCACTCGGAGCCACCGATCCATCAAGGGCTAACTTCCAAAACCTCTTAGTGAATTTCGGTCAGACCAACTCATTCCTATTCGGTCTCACGAAACCATTAAGTAGATCTAGGTTTTCACCTCGGTGCCACCAATTAGAACGATTCGGTCTCACCGAGTTGTAGAAACTACAAGCAATTTTGCATCTCGGTGCCACCGAGATGTTCCACTCGATGCCATCGATGGCATATGGGTATATATATCGCGGACCGAATGTTTGGAAAATCCTTCAAACTCTTCGCTCCCGCACCCCATTGCTGCTGCCCCTTCATCTCCGGATCGTCCCTGTCTCCACCTGTGCGTCGTTGTTGCAGGTATCCACCGCCATCAATGGACATCGCCGCCGCCGTTGCCACCGTAGCAAACCACCGCCAAGTTAGGGTATGGTTCGGCCCTTTGTGCTATTCCCTTACTTCGATTAACTGCACAAAGCAAATGCCTTTACTCTTGCCACGATTGAAAGCTTCTTATCCACACAAATCACCTTCTAGAATAGATTTTATGCAAAATTTTAGGGTTCGGTTTCCGCCGAACTTATCTTAGACCGACCGAATTGACATTTTCGATCACACCGATTGGCCCTGGCCATTGCACTAAGTACAACTCGGTCTGACCGAAACATACTAATCGGTGAGACCGAAAGCAATTTCTCAATGAAACCCTAGCATCTCGGAGTCACCGAACCGCGTCTCGGTCTGACCGAAACTGCATGTTTAAACTCTGTTAGTGCTTCGGTGTCACAGAGATTATCAAATCAGTAGCTCCGAAATGCTTTCTGCATAAAACTAAAGTTAAGGTTTTGTCTCAATTTTTTCCAAAACCAGCTGTATTTTGTGATGCTCATCTAGTCTACCCACACCCATCTATTCACAGCGTCAGTTGTAGAGATGTCAGAAGCCAGTGAAAACAAGACCTTTCCAAAAAGGCTCCTACAAAGAAGACTCCAATCTCCAAAGACAGAGCTTCAACTCAAGAGAATATGCAATTTAGACGCGAGCCTAGACAGGAAGAACAAGCTGCTGGTGGGAAGAAGAGGAAGGAAAGGGTCAGAAAGGCCATCGCAAGAGTGATTGGAAGACCATCCATGATGAGGGATGAGGAATAATAATACGAGGAGGAGGAAGAACCTACTGCACCTCCCACCAAGTCACAGAAGTTGATGGTAGATGCTATCAAGACTAGTGCTTCTCCTTCAAAGCCCAAGTCTGTCCCCAAGCCCACAACTCTAGCTCAAGCACCCAAGTCAAGTGCTCCAAAGAGATCCACAAGGAATATCTTAGCTGCAGAGAAGAATAAGGCCCCAGTGCATGACGTTCAGGAAGATGATGAGGCACTAGTGCTCAGGAAATTGAAGCACAAGATCCTAGATCATAATGATGATCATCCTCTGGCAGAAAACATGAATTTGAGGAAGGATCATGGTCCGAGACTATGTAGACAGAATGATCCATATGCCACAAGGAGAAGAACTGCTGTGGAGTATCGTTTTCATACCAGAGAACTGCAGGACTTCTATGAGACTGTCTTGTTGGACAAGAAGCCCATAGTATGTGACATGAAATGGATTGACTGGGAATACATTGATGACAATGAAGGCTATTTTCCCCATGTTCATGAGAGCTTCAGGTTGAATAGAGTTGATAAGTTTGTTGGACAGAAGTTGACAAAATGGAACGATGAGATGATCATGCAGTTCTACTCTACTGCCCACTTCTACCCTGATGGTAAGATTGTGTGGATGATTGAGGGCACCAGGTACCAGTCATCAATCTCGGAGTTGTCCAAGCTTATCAATGCTCCCGAGGAAAGTGAAGATGATCTTGATGTGTACGGAAAACCCAGGAAAGATCACAACTCAATGGCCAACATGTACAAGCCCATACCTGATGCAGCTTAATTTGGAGACACACACTACAAAAAAAATACACTTCTGTGATGATACGTGTTTGTCACAGTAGGTCACGTTTTCTGTCATGCATGTACATCCACGATGATTTTATGATAGAATCAAGATAGTCATACATGTGATGTCATAGAAGTGTTCCATGACATTACCAAAATTATCATCACAGAAGTGTCCACTTCCATGATGATAAATCGTGCATCATAGAAGTGCTTTCTTCAAGGGTGACCGACACATGGCATCCACCGTAACAGGTCGCTGTTAAGCTATCAGGTCCAGTTTTGGATCCGACAACCCATTAACAGCCCGGACCAATGGGGATTCTCCTCGTGTAGAATTCTCATTGGCCAGAGGAAACACGTGTTGGCTCACCGTTGGGACAGATGTCATACACTCATTGGACAGGAGGCGCCTATGTCGGATCATGGGCTCCGGCAAAACCCTCGAGGTTCAAACACTGGGGTGCGTGTGAAGGTTTTCTCCCTATCGATCCATGCCCTAGCTCGCTAAGATCTCGTGGATGAACGCCACAAACTTGCAACACAAAGACACAAGATTTATACTGGTTTGGGGCACCGTTGTGGTGTAATACCCTACTCCAGTGTGGTGGTGGTGGATTTCCTCTTAGGCTGATGATGAACAGTACAAGGGGAAGCACAGCCTCCTGAGGTTGAGGTGTTCTTGTGCTTGGCGAACTTGTGTGGGTGAGATGCCTCTGAATCAGTTCTCCCTTTTGTCTCTTTTTTCCGTCCCCCCTACTGTGGTGGCTAGTTCTACTTATATAGGCCCTAGTCCTCTCCCCAAATATTGAGCGGGAAGGGAGCCAAGAACGGCCAATTTGAAAGGGGACAACTTGTACAACTTATCCTGACAAAAGTAGTCTTCGCCTGCAAAAGGCTCTGGTGGTGACGCCGTCTTTGGCTCCATGGTGACCTCCGTCTTTCCGTCCTGCTGGTCTTGGTCTCGTTGCACCGATATAAAAACCTTTGTTTGATGCCTCGGTACTCCACGCCTGCGCTTGCCCCCTTGGCACCAAAGAGGAAACAAGGACGTTGCGCGCGATGGCGCCCGCCTGGTCTCGATCGTCATGGCTCACGTCACAGGGACCTCACGAGGTTTGCCTTGCCTTGATATCTCCGCCCCTCATGAGCCTGCCTGGCGAGGCCGCTCCTGAGGAGGTCTTGCATTGTCCGCCTCGCGAGGCTTGGCCCTCGTGAGGGTCTTGAATACCTCGGCGATGAAGATGGGCCGTACAGACCTGCTAGCTCAGCCACGCTGTGGGCCGCAAGTAGGCAAGTCTAGGGACCCCCGTTCTTAGAACGCTGACACTAGCCCCGGGGCCCAAGGCGTGCTCGGGATTGGCTTCGAGGCGAAGCCAAAGGTCAAGCACGGAGCGCCGCGGGCCCCAAAAGCATGTGGCATCGGTTGACGCGTGGCGGTTGATTGGACGTGGGCGTCTCCACTTCCTCACGCTGCCTCGGCAACTACCCATCTTGGCAAAAAGGCTGGCACGGACAGTGCTTGCCTTTGTTGCTTCTTCCTCGCCTTGCTCCAGATCCCCTTTCTCGCTCCTTGCTGCCGAAACCTCCAGATCCGCTCCAACCTCGCTCCGCATCTGCGACCAATGGCGCCGCGCAAGGTCAAGTCCTCCTCGGTGCTGGCTTGGTTCAAGCCAGCCCTCGATGCGCCCAACATCATGGAGAAGAACCTAGCTGCCACGCGCTTGCTGACAGCAGGGAGAGCAACGAGAGGGGGAAAACGGAGCTCCGGCTTGCCTCTGACGCGCCGGAGCCTGAGGGAAGCACCTTCTTCCCTTTCTTCACGCGCAGCATTGCCGCTGGGTTGGTTCCCCCTTTTCTGATTTCTTTTTCGAGGTCCTCGACCACTTCGGGCTGCAGGCGCTGCATCTCCATCCCAACTCCATTCTTCTCTTGTCTATCTTCGCCTACTATTGCGAGGCATACCTGGGCGTGATGCCATCCGTGGCACTCCTGCACCACTTCTTCTTCCTCCGCCTCACCGGAGGCCATATCTTCGGGTGCGCCAACTTCATCGCGGCCGGCCAGGCCAACTTGATGTCGAACACCGGGAAGAGGGCTGACAACATCAGGGCCAAATGGGTCATGATGAGTGCCAAGGGCGTCCATCCACGCTTGGAACTGCTGACGGAGGCACCCCTGTCTGACAAGGGGTGGTCTCGTGTAGAGCATACCAACGAGCAGGGGTCATCGGTGTTGGAGTAGATGAAGGTCGATTTGAAGCCGGGCAATGCAAAGGCGGCCAAGGTGACGGGGGCCATGCTCCTAAAGGAATTCTTGACGCTGCGCATTGCTCCACTTCAGGCACGCGCGCGCCCTTTGTGGAAGCTTGGAGATGAAGAAGACAAGATTCGTCTGAGCCGGTGGCCTTGCCTGATGACGAGCTGACTGCAGTTCTGCGCCTCTTGGTTGGGGATAACCAAGAGTACCCGCCGAGCTCCTTTATTCCTTTGTTCCATCGCAAGGAATGGGAGCAATTCGTTGCCTCTAGGCCGACCTTTGACGCGCGCGGGCTGGTGCCGCCGGCTCTCGCTGGGGCCTCTGCAACGCCGAAGTCGGTGGAGGTGTCTTCTGACGAGTCCCATGGGGAGGAAGAGGGGGAGGACTCAGAGGAGACCCCCGAAGAGATGGGGGAGAACTCCCCCTTGAGCAAGGCCGACATCCTCCATGCTCTACCAGACGACGCCGAGGTCGATGCCTGCCAGGAGGAGAGGGAGCTGCCCCTCATCCCGACAAGGGGTAGATCGTCGTTGGTCTCTCGAGATGCTTCCTCCGACTTGGTACCTCCTAGGGCCGACTCCGGCCCTTCTGTTTCACCGTCTTCTGCCCCCGGAGCCCGTGTGCCCACTCCTCAGGCCCCGACACTTTTGGGTTTCAGGCTCCCCAAGCGGAAGGTGGACTATGTCGCAGTGGATCAGTAAGTGCTTCGAGCTTCGTCTTGTTCCTTCTTGTACTTGCTATTTTCTGACATTCGCCCTTGGTTGATCAGGCCGGTGTCTTCAGCGAAGAAGAGGAAGGACGATGCCGCGGCCGTGCCCCCCTCTGCAGACAAGAGAGGCGACAGCACCTGCACCTCCCCAGCCCGGTCGCCCTCGCGTGGCCAAGAGGAGCATCGGCAGGAGGAATCAGCCCCCATGGCCGCACCGGCTCCGGGAGTGCCGGCACCCAGCTCGGTTGATGAGGTCCCAAGGGCTCCGGAGCCCTCGATCTTCCAGGCTCTGGTAACGACGTCGCCTCCTCCTCCTGCTGCGCCTCTGGCCCCAAATTCTTCTGCTCCCTTTGTAGTCTTGTAGCGTGTCTTCTTGGGGATGGACAAGCTGCGGGAGACCTCCTAGGCGCGGACCCGCACCTAGTGGCCGGGCACCTCGAGCTGGCCTCTGGCTGGCTTCACTCCGACTCAGCAGTTCGAGCATCACCGAGCCAGGATGCGGCGGCCTTCGAGAAGGAGAAGCAAGCCGGCGCCAGAGTTGCGGCCGATCGCGAGGCGACACTAAAGGACGCTGAGGCCGCTCGCGACCACTGCCGAAAGCTGGAGGGTGAGCTGAAGAGCCTGCGCGAAGAGCGCGCAAAGGAAGCACGTGACCACAAAGCGAAGGAGGAGGAGATGAAGGCTCGGGAGGACGCCATCAAGGGCCGCGATGCCGAGCTGGGGGAGCTGACGAAGGCGCAGGCCACGGAGCGCAACCGACTAGAGGAGCTAGAGCAGAAGGCGAAGGCGAGGGAGGCTGAGCTCGATGCCAAGGCGAAGGTCCTGGCCGAAGATCGCGTGGCCTTCTCTCTTCTTGAGAAGAGGTCCAGCGTGGCGCTGAAGTCACTATACGAGAAGGGCCTGGAGAAGCCGCTGGCCACCGACGAGGATGGCCCTGCTCAGCTACTTCCCCACTTGGTGAAGGCGCTTGAGGAAATCGTGGAGGGCATCGGTCCCATGGCTGAGGCAGAGGCTCGTGTCCTTTCTTCAGCTACGCTGACGCGTGTCTTCAGCTATCTGTACCTTCGCGACCCCAATGCTCGTCTCGACGAGCTGCTGGAGCATGTAGCTGATGAACATTGTGCGGCCACCGCCGCAGCCATGAAAGGTCAGGTGGAGGCCCTGCTGAAGAAGTTCCGCGACTTCGTCCTTGCGCCCTCGACCGGCGATGCCACCGATCCTACAGCTGGCGGTGCAGGTGAAGATGACGCTACCAAGGGAGGAGCACCTTATGCAGGCGATGGCGGTGTCCAGGGGTGACCTCGGCTGCTTTCCTATTTCATTCCTGCAATACGCATCAGGCCTCGTGGAGGCGTTAAAACTTTCATTTGATATTGTGAGGAAAATATGTCTTGTAATATTTGCTTCGAGATTTTGCGATGTTCTTCCTATTTGCTTTGTGTTCTGCATCGGCACAGCCCGGCCCTACGCATACCTCAACCGCCATTGGGCCGACCGGAGACCAAGACGGACCAAGGAGTGAGGGGCTACATGACTAGTTAGGCTCTTGAGTCGCGATGCTCCGGAGTCCCCCTTGATGCGCAAACAGCTTACAGGGAGAGTACGCAAGGATAGGTTAATGTTCTACGTCGGCAGAGCCCGGCCCCATGCATACCTCAACCGTCGTTGGGCCGACCGAAGACCAGAACAGACCAAGGAGTGAGGGGCTACCTGACCAGTTAGGCTCCTGAGTCGCAATGCTCAGGAGTCCCCCTTGACATGCAAACAATCTCTATACTTTTACCCTCGCCGAGGCTTGGCTCGGGAGGGGCATGCGACGACCAGGTCCAGGAGACCTGGTTGGGTGGCGTGCACTTGGGCGTGACCCGAGCGCAGCCCCTAGGTCCGGGAGACCTGGTTGGGTGGCGTACGCTTGGGCGTGACCCAGGCGTAGCCCCCGTGCCCAGCCCCCTCGCGCGGCTTTCCTGAGGGGAGGCATTGTGGTGAGGCTGGACGCTGAGCTCTGGGGCTCCCTGAGGTTGGTACGACCATGAAGCCGCCCTCAGTTGTTTATCACCAGCGCGGAGCATAGTGCTTCCTCTTGTGCACGGGCATAGCGCTCCTCGGTAGTGTCGACGGCCAGCGCGGAGCATGGTGCTTCCACTTGTGTGTGGGAGGGGGGCTCCCTCTGTGGAGAGCCCCCGGGGCATGTACAGCCCCGCCCTGACATGTGGTTTGCATGGCAGGTCTAGACGAGGTGTATCTGGGCACTCGTGAGCCAGCGCGGGACTCGCGAGGCCCTACCTCAAGGCGGGTTGCGCCTGGTCTTGGTTCTTGTTCGTTGTGCTGGTCATGCAAGGTGGTCAGACAACCTGTGCCGAATGAATCTCCTAAGGTTATCACGTGACAAAGCCAAGCACCAACGACCGCAGGAGGTGACGTAAACGGGGCCGGCCTGCCAGACAGAGATCAGCCGTTGGATTTATCGACGCTGCAGGGACGGGCCCGAGCACAGACGTCGTGCTCAACTTACTCACGCGAAGGGTCCTGAAGAAAGACGACCGGCGCGCGGTCCTCATGATGGGTGGCGATCGAGCAAGTAGTAATCATAGGTATATTAAACATGAGAGTAGTAGGTTTAAGTAAGTGCATGGGAGATACGTGCCACTGGGTCAGGCCCGAGCGGCTTGGGGATGATGCAGCCCGAGGGGCGCTCCCAACAAGGTATGCTAAAGACATAAAAAGGGATACATGCCACAGGGACGGACCCCACGCGGCCTGGGAATGATGCAGCCCGAGGGGCGCTCCCAGCTAAATGAACTTGGAAAATGTCACCTGGTTATGTTGACGAAGGAGAGTTGGGGCCATTGAAGGTGCGCAGCGAAGGGGTTGCTCCTCACGAGCCACCGGGGCTCTGAGCCTCAGGAGGCTCTGGGGGCTCGGGTGGTTCCTTGAGGACCGTCTCCATCTCCATCAGGACGGCGTGGTGCCTGGCCTCCTGAGTGGCTAGGATGCACTGCAAGTTGCGCTAGTAGGCGGACGACACGCTCGGCAGGCCGAAGGGCATGCGAATGTAGTTGTGCGGTGGGCCCTTGCAGCGTCCCACGTGTGAAGGCCAGAAAAGCTCCTGAGAAGCGGCCCTGTTGAGCCCTGGGATGTCGATGCAGACGCACAACCCGTCATCCTCGCCTAGATGGGAAGCTGCGCCTCGTGACTGGCGGTTGCTGCGCATGGCCCTTGCGTCTTGCAATTCCTGGGTGGTCTTGGTGATGAACTCCTGAACGGTGGGCGATCCTTGCCCTATGCCCTCCTGAGGGAAACGTGTCTTGAAGCACGCCTCCAAGTGGTGCCCAAGCGCCTCCCTCGTGATGTGGGAAAGGTCTGAGGCCTTCCAGAAGAAAGCCCCCGAGCCCTGCCCGAGAAGGGCGCCCGGCGCGCCTTCCTATGTGATGGAGGGGGCGCACGGGGAGCGGGCACTAATCCTGACGAGGCTCCAGCTCTGATGCCACCCTCCTGAGGTCCTGCACGATGCAGCTGCTGCTTCTTCTTGGGGATGACCTCACGAGGGCCCTCACCCTTGCTGTCGGGGTCATCGATTGCTGCAGCTTGGAAGGCACGCTTGAGGGAGCACACTGCATCTCTTTCTTCACATGGAACCATGATGATCCCGCCGTTTCCCGGCATCTTGAGGACATTGTAGCCGTGATGGGTCACCACCATGAACTTGGCCAGGGATGAATACCGAAGGATGGCATTGTACGGCAGACGGATGTGCGCGGCGTCGAAGTCGATGAGCTCGGCATGGTAGTTCTGCCGTTCCCCGAAGGTGACAGGGAGGCGGACCTTCCCAATCGGTGTGGTGGAACTGTCGGTCACTCCTGCGAAAGGCTTGGTAGGCTGAAGCTGGTCATATGGCACTTCGAGGTTGTCGAACGTGTCGACGGACAGGACATTGAGCCCTGCGCCGCCGTCGATGAGGGTCTTGGTAACTTGCACGTTGCTGATGACTGGGGAGCAAAGCATCGGGAGGGCGCCAGCAGTAGATGCGCACTTGAGCTGATCCGTCCATTGAACGTGATGGGGCACTAGGACCATCTGAGTGAGCATGTGGCATCGAGCTTGGGGAGGACTGCATTCACTTCACGAGCAAACTGCTTGAAGATACGCTGCGAGGCTGGGGCCTAGGCTCCGCCCAAGATGCAAGCGATAACACACGGTTCCTAGAAGCCCCCAGCCCCCTCGTCTTGTTGGTGTTCGTCATTCCTTCTTGGCGGTGGCGGTAGTGGAGGGAGTCCGGCGTTGCCTTGAGGACGATCCTCACGAGGCTGATCCCTCCAGGCGCCCTCGTGAGGCTGATCCTGCCAGCGGTCCTCACGAGGCCGGTCGCGCCACTCCTGGCGCGGGCCACGGCCGTCCCAGCGTCCGCCACCACGTCCTCCTCCTCGGCCATATCCCCGGTCGCTACGCTCAGGGCATCGACCGAAGTGTCCTTCGCGAATGGCTCTGAGCTCTTGACAGTCGCTGGTGTTGTGGGTATTTAGGTTGTGGAAGACGCAGAACGGACAGCTGCTCTTGGATGACTCTGGATGGTCTCTGCCATGCTTGGTGTCTGGTTCCGCTATGAGCATGGCTGCTCCCTTACACTTCGCGTCCTTGGCCTTGGCTTTCTTCTCCTCCGGGTCTACGGCTGGGAGCTCGAGGAGGGAGAGGCGCCCCTCCTCAGCTCTTGCGCACTTGGTCTCCAGGTTGAACAACTCCAGGGACGTGCACAGCTCCTCGGGGATAGAGAGCTCTTCCTTCATCTTGACGTCACGGACGCCATCAGAGAACGTAGAGATGATGGCCTCGTCCGTCACCTTGGGGATCTTGAGGCGGATGTTGTTGAAGCACTGGATGTACTTCTGGAGGGTCTCTCCCTTTTGCCGCCTGACGTGGTGCAGGTCACCCGCGGCCGGCGGGCGGTCGCGAGTGCCCTGGAAGTTGGCGATGAAGAAGTTGCGCATCTCGTCCTAGGAGGAGATCGAGCCCGGTGGCAGGTTTAGGAGCCAGGAGCGGGCGCCATCCTTGAGAGCAATGGGAAACCAGTTGGCCATGACTTTCTCGTCGCTATTGGCCGCTTCGATGCTCAGCTTGTAGAGCTGCAAGAACTCCATGGGGTCGAGGGTGCCGTCGTAGCGAGGAGGCAGATCCGGCTTGAACTTGCCCGGCTAGGCGATGCTACGCAGCTTGGGGGTGAAAGAACGACAGTCGGCTGTGGCCACGGGGGCCCTCCTTGGGGGCGGAGCTTGGTCTTGATGGGTTTCGCGCCCTACCACTACAGGTGGCGCGCGGTCTTGCCACCGCAGCCGGTCCTGCCGCAGTGGCGCGAGGAGCGGCGAAGCATTTTCTTGGGGTCGAGGGACTTCTTGACAGCCTCTTTCTTCACACGCTGGCGCGGGACGCGGTGGGCCATGTCGTGGAGTCGCTTGCCTTGGCGCCAGGGCACCGTCTTGGGGCAGAGGTGGTGGAGGGGCTCCGTGAGCTACGTCGCCCGTAGCTGGCGGAGGGCGAGGCGGAGAGAGGGATGGCGCAGGGGAGCCCCCTGCGGCGCGGACAAGCTCGGCGATGCTATCGAGCCAGTCCTCGTAGAGGTCGTCGACCGGTTGGTAGCGCAGGAGCTTGTGCGCCATGAGGAGTGCGGCCCGTGTGTCCATGGGAGGGCGACGTGCATGGGAAGAAGAACCAGCCGGGGTCAGTGATGGAGTGGCGGTGCAGCCATCCCGCTGCACCGAGGGGTGCAGCGAGGATGCATGCTGCTCGTTCCCCACTGGGGCGGTGGCGGCGTTGGCGGCAGGTGACGGGGAACGGCAAGGTGGCCCGCCGATGGGAGCCGTCTGAGCGACGTGGGCGGTGAGGGCAGCCCGGCGCTCAATATGAGCGCGGCGCGCGTCTGCCATGGAGACGAAGGAGCAACGGGGCGCGGAGCGAAGGAAGGAAGCTTCGGCGCACCCTTACCTGGCACGCCAAATGTCAGATCATGGGTTCCGGCAAAACCCTCGAGGTTCGAACACTAGGGTGCGCGCGAAGGTTTTCTCCCTAACGATCCACGCCCTAGCTCTCTAAGATCTCGCGAATGAACTCCACGAACTTGCAACACAAAGACGCAAGATTTATACTGGTTCGGGCCACCGTTGTGGTGTAATACCCTACTCCAGTGTGGTGGTGGTGGATTGCCTCTTGGGCTGATGATGAACAGTACAAGGGGAAGAACAGCCTCCTGAGGTTGAGGTGTTCTTGTGCTTGGCGAACTTGTGAGGGTGAGATGCCTCTGAATCAGTTCTCCCTTTTCTCTCTTTTTTGCGTCCCCCCTACTGTGGTGGCTAGTTCTACTTATATAGGCCCTGGTCCTCTCCCAAAATATTGAGCGGGAAGGGATCCAACAATGGCCAATTTGAAAGGGGACAGCTAGTACAGCTTATCCTGACAAAAGTAGTCTTCGCGTGCAAAATGCTCTGGTGGTGACGTCGTCTTGGGCTCCATGGTGACCTCCATCTTGCCGTCCTGCTGGTCATGGTCTCGTTGCACCGATATAGAAACCTTTGTTTGATGCCTCGATACTCCACGCCTGCGCTTGCCTCCTTGGCACCAAAGAGGAAACAAGGACGATGCGCGCGCTGGCGCCCGCCTGGTCTCGATCGTCATGGCTCACGTCACGAGGACCTCGTGAGGTTTGCCTTGCCTTGATATCTCCGCCCCTCGTGAGCCTGCCTGGTGAGGCCGCTCCTGAGGAGGTCTTGCATCGTCCGCCTCGCGAGGCTTGGCCCCTCGCGAGGGTCTTGAATACCTCGTCGATGAAGATGGGCCATACAGACCTGCTAGCTCAGCCACGCCGTGGGCCGCAGGCAGGCAAGTCTGGGGACCCCCATTCCCAGAATGCCGACAGCCTATGATACATCAACACGTGGCACGGCCCAACAGGGGCCCATTCGGGTGAAAAGGCTAGCCCGTTTGACTTGGTCAAAAGGTAATGGGTCGGCCCATGAAAAGCATGTTAACGGCATGTTTGTATATAGCCCGTTTACGGCCCGCTAACTACCGGCCCGTTATGGCCTATCAGAATTAGGCCCAATATCTTCATCTGGGCCGTCCAATATGATTCCAGCCTGTTGTAACTTCTGGCCCATGTATGGCACATGATGTCTTTCGGCCCATATGAGGCCCTTTGTAACTCTCGGCCCATTAAAGGCCCGAGATGAATGTGGCCCATAATGAACAGTGTATCACTTTATACCCATTAACGGCCCATTATTCTGTCGGCCGTTTCCAGCCCGTGTTAACTTTCGGCCTTCTAAGGGCCCATTTATTCTTTGGCTCATTTCTAGAATTCGGTTAGATGCGGTCCGCTACTGGCATGTTCCGTTTGGGGCCAAATACAGCCTGTGGTTACATTCAGCCCATTTGTGGCCCATTAACTCATTGGGCTGTTTTCATAGCGTTATCAAATACGGCCTATTAACGACCCGTTGTGGTCCACGAATAGTATGGCCCATGTTTGGCGAAATGATTATATGCCCCGTAGAAGGCCCATGGATTCTACGGCCCGTAGAAGACCAATGGATCGTATGGCCCGTAGAAGGCCCATGGATCATACAGCCCGTAGAAAGTCCATGGATCCTACGGCCCGTAAAAGGCCCATGGATCCTACGGCCCGTAGACGGCCCATGGATCCTACGACCCGTAGGAGGCCCATGGTTACAATAGTCCGTGTGTTGCCATGATTATTGTGGCCTAGTTACCAAAAATAGGTTATTGTGGCCCCTAGAAAAACGCGGAAAAAGAACTGTAGTGACTACAAGCAAACAACTAAACAAGACAATAAGGAAATAAATAAGCAAGCAACTAACTCTAGCCTATTATAGCTATTACACATATTACATCCACTGGGCATCAAAGTTCGCCACCAATGCAAATATAGGTAAAAAAGTAGCATATTACATACACTGGCCGTCAAAATTGGGCACCAGTGCAAATAAACGCGGAAGCAAAACAAGTCCATAACTAAAACAACTTCAGAAGAGCTCAAGAAATGTTATCCTGGGTATCCACCATGCTGGTAATAAGCTTAGCAAGCTTATTAGCTTTGTCCTGTTTGGCGCTAAAATCCTCCAACGCTTGCTGTTGCACCAGAAAGTATGCATCTGAATGCTCCAGGGACTTCCGCAGTCCTTGCACTTCTTGTCGTAGCACAACTAATCGATGTATTTCAGCTTGTAGTTGAGACTCAAGAAACCAAACTGATTCAGACAGTGAGTTTGAATAGCTTGTGCAAGCGGTAGTGGCCAGTAACTCGAACAGTAAACCAAGACGGGACTTTGGGGTTGCCTCACTGTCTTCAAGATAGTTTTCCTTAGTTGTTTTATCAGCTTTGATGGAGACCAACAAGGATGTGTCACGATCCTGAACCTTGTTTGCATTACTTCCCTTATCATTGCTTAATAAGGCACTCTTCCCCAATATTCTGTCAGCATTCTAAAAGAAGAAACAAGCAGACAAATAACAGGTTTAGCATGTACTAGTATATGAAACTCATTTCGGTGAACCAGTTCATTACTAAGGTGGACAAGATTAAACTACCAAGTCTTCTATTGCCAAGTAGCACATTATAAAAGCATCAAACAAACATATATCTATGTCCTATGGTCACTGCATTGTCTTGCCAAATCAAAATAGAGACACGGTTCAAATCATATCAATTCAAGAGAAAGCAGCACTGAAAGAATACAAAGCGTGGGAAACTAAACGGCACAACAAGATTTTAGATGGGTACCACGGGTCTACATGTACAACAACACTATTGGCCCTGTTATGATGCTAGTAATGTGCATGATATGAGAAATCAACTATATACACAATTGAAATTGAAATCAACAAAGCTATTTATAAGAGAAAACCTGTTAAAGAAACATGCGTAAACATACTTGTTGTGCCGTTGGAGTTTCCATCTGATAGTTCAATTTAAAAATAAGTTTGTATGAGTAAATACAGTGATACAGGAGCAAAGCAGTATGCACGATAGCAATGGAATCTTAAATGAGAACAATTGTCCTTCAGGTTTAAGCACGTGTTCTACATGAACAAAGTATAGTAAGACACAAGCATATAGTACTTAAAATAAAATGAGCTCATAGACCTTACCACATTCTTGGTTCGGGACCAGTAAAGAACAAGGCGTTCCCAGTCATCATCCAGTAAATGTGTCTCAGGAGAACGTAAGGGAATTTGATGAGTTTCTTTACCAGTGAAGTACGTTTTCTTCAGGTAATTCTGATACTGCCACCAAGCATTCTTGAAGATAGCAGAGGTATTAGCACAGGTTACCTCATCCTGAGTTTCCAAATCGGTCCTTCTCTATAGAGAAAATGGGAAAAATTGTTGTATTATAACCATCATGGAGGTAGAATGTATGGGAGAAAGCAAAGTAATTGCCATGAATAACATTACTTACACATAACTCCTGGACAAACACCTACAACTGGCATTTGCCTTCATGTTCAGTATAATATTTCCATGATGGGAAGATGCGCACATACGATTTAACAACATCAAATGCGATAGATGCTAAACTATGTATGGCTAGTTGTGCTTCCTCCACAGGAATAGGTGTACTAACTGGTGGAGTTGGGGTTTGCCGTGGTAGTACTGGCACTTTGGGTACTGGAGCTGCCTTACTAACTGCTCTTGTTTGGGAGCTCTATGGTGGAGATGGTGTTGTGTCAACAGGAACTAGGTTACTATCTGCTGGGGTTGGGGTTAGATTGGGTGAAGCTGGTTCTCTGTCCATTGCAGTAGGGGTAAAATCTGCGAGAGTCCAGGTTATGTGTGGTAGGGCTGGTCCTCGTGCATGTACAACCGGGGTGCTATCTACACCAAGAGGTAGCACTGTTTTATTTGAAGACCGTGTTTTTACTCTGCTAGATACTGCCATCACCCGCTCCAATTCAAATGGCTAATAAACAGGAAACATAGTTGAATGTGCAGACATTGTATGAGAGACAGATGCAATAGATAGTGTGGAAAAAAGAGGGCATTAAATAATTGACATGTATATTGTTTAACTAAAATGGATAGCATGACATAATTTCACATATATGATGTCTATCTAAACTGGATAGCATAGCATAACATAATTCAAAGATATGATGACTAACTAAACTGGATCGCATGACATAATTCACATACATGTTATCTAAGTAATCAGGATCGCATGATTTAATTCACATATGTGATTTATATGCTAAGCGGAGGGCATTCGCATATATGATGTCTGAACTAAGAACAGGGTGTTGAATATTGTGTATATGATGTCTAAACTATGCAATGCAAGACACCATATGCATGACATGAGTAGTAGAACCGTGCCAAGTTAGAGCGTACACCTCGGTGGGGGAATAGGACTGGTCATTTGTCTCTTAATCCATCTCCGAGGAGCTATCGGGACCCAACAAGAGATCTGCTTCAACAGGTAGCATTGTCTGCTCTGAAGGCCTTGTTTTCACTCCAGATTTTTCCATCACCCACTCAAATGGCTGATTCACAGGAAGAGTAGTTTAATGTACAAACATTGTCGACAAATGGAAATTTAATGAAGAAAAGGATGGGCTAGATATCATTCAAATATATGATGCCTGGTTAAACAGGATGGCATTGCACATTTCACATATATTATGGCTGGCTAAAAGACATGAGACTGCATAATTCCCATATAAGATATTGAAACTAAACAGGTGGCATTACAGAACATGTCTAAACTAAGCAGATGACATATATGTTGTCGAAAGTAGGCACTGCAAGGCAACATATGCATGACATGACTAACATCATCATGCCAAGTTAGAGCAAACACCTTGGGGGGTAAATAGGAGTGGTTAGCTGTGTCTGAATCCGCCTTAGAACAGATATCTTCCTCTGGATTACAATCTGGAGAGGGGGGGGGGTTTGCCATTGAACCCACCATGGAGCGATGTCTGCATGACATTGTATTGTTGCGCAAAACCCTTCTCTTTTTCTCTACATGTTCAGCATAACTGTGTACAATATCTGACATGCATACAAAAAAATATAGTGATATTATGTAAGGAGAGAATGCAGAAATCTAGAGTAATGGTAACAACCAGTGGATGGATCCAAAAAGAATGATAGCAGGCTGATGATTGCTTTAATTTAATAAAAAAACAGCTGATGATTGCTTTACTATTCGTTTCCTACCCAAGATGAACAACATAGGAATACCCTAGGTGAACCAGATATTAGACAGAGATACTATTCATTGCTGCCTCGATATGTGCCCCAGAACTAATTTAGAACTCAAGTTTGAACATCAATTTGGACCTGACTTGGAGTCTAAGAGGTGAACATGACATAAAGTAGTAGGTAATATTAAGTAATGTATAACATAAGTAGAAACAAAAGAGTGCGACCTCTCTTGTGGACCCGTGTACTCGTCGGGTTCATCTGCTGAGTCGGCGATGGTGATGCCATTGCGGTGGGTGCCGGCGGTAGGGAAGGAGATCTGAGGCGGCGAAAGACGGTCAAGAGTCGTGATGTCTGGTTTGGTGGATGATTCTTCGATGGAGCAGCTCAGGTGTGGTGGAAGACGTCGCGGCAGGAGCAGGACAAACCACACAAAGTTTTGTTCGACACCTACCTGTAACTAAAGTAATTCTGTAAGGGCTCATTTGGCTTGCATGATTCTAAAAACGCAGGGATAGGAGGAAAAACAGCGGAATAGGATAGGAATGAACATGGGAAACAGAGCGTTTGTGAACACAGGATTTCTGTCAACTTGGGTGTTTGGTTCATAGGAATTGGAGGAGCAGAGAAATGCAAAGAAACATGGCCAAAATAAAGTGAAACCATATGAAAGCGTGTATAGTTAGAATGTTATTCTGCCACTAATGCACTTGGTCTTGTTTTCATGCATAGGATTGGTCGCTGAAGAAGTTGAGGCAGAGGTGGCTCTGAACTTGACATGAATGTAGAGTAATAAGTGATGCAACAAGTGTACAACCTCTTTGTCGTAGCCGTGTCGACCTCAGCATCATTGGGTTGGTCGCTGAAGAAGTTGAGGCAGAGGTGGCTGTCGGAGGTGTAGAGGAATATCTGAGGTATCTATAGATGGCGTTCGGGGCACTCCTTTGTTGTGATGGATCGATCCATCATTGGAGTAGCTCCGGTGAGCCGTAAGACATCTTGGCTGAAGCAGCACAAGACAGACGTTGTTAATCTCAAGTGGGATTCTAATAACATCTCCAATAGATGATGTAAAATGCATTACCAAAAAGTGATAGATGTAAAATTTACATCACCAAAAACCACCTGACTACAACAGATGAGGTAAAAACTGTTGACTCTGAACTTAATTGTCGAAACTGAAATTTACTGTGGAATCTAAATGTTACTGTCGAAACTGAACACAATGGTAGCAGAGAGGAACTTCACATGGGATAGTTTAGGGAGGGCCTGCACTTCATCTTCAACATGCACCCCCCTGAGCCGCCAGCCACCAGCGGCCGAACCCCGCGCCGCCTCGCCGCCCCGAAACAACTCCCCACCACCAGTCCACCGCCTCCCCGAAACAACTCCCCACCGTTGGTCCGCCGCCGCCTCGTAACAACTCCCCACCGCCGGTCCGCCGTCGTCTCGGCCAAGCCTTTAGCCCCCCCTGCCAAGCTTTTTCTCCGGCGATCCCCACGCCACCACCCCACCACGCCCCCCCCCCCCACCGCCAACGAGCAGCACCCCACCCAGAACCCTAAGATAGATAGTGGGGTACCTCTCCGGCGAGCCCCCCTCCCCGCTGCAGGTGGTTCTTCCTTAACTCCGGCAAGACCCCCCACCCCCTGAAAATCGACTGTCCCAAAAGTCGATTCAGTCGACTGAAGTGTAGCTAAATCGGAGCAGAGCAGCAGCACGAGCAAGGGGGAGAGTAGTAGTAGCAGCGCGAGTGAGCGAGAGCCGGAGCAGCAGCAGCTGGGCGAGCGATCGAGTGAGAGCCCGAGCAGCAGCAGCGCGAGCGAGAGCCACAGCAGCAGCAGCTAGGCGAGCGAGCAAAAGCCGGAGCAGCAGTAGCAGCGCGAGCGACCGAGCGACAGCGGGAGCAACAGCACCAGATCCGGCTGGTATGGACGCCGCCGCCGAAGGGGCCTTGCACTGGGAAGAGCCGCCGTGGAGATGTCACCCGCGGTGCCGGCTTCGAGGTAGCTGCTCCATGGGGGTGCGGGATGGAGCACCGTCGGCACCGGGAGGTCGAGTTAAGGAGAAGGTGCGATGCGATGAGTGTACAACCTCTTTGGTGGCGCCGAGTAGGCCTCGACTTCGTCTGAGGAGTCGGTGAGGATGTTGCGGTTCCAGTGGAGCAGGTTAAGGCGGCGCTGTGGGGATGGAGCATCCGCGATAAACGAGGCGATCGTCGGAGCAGCTCCTTGGAGGTGGAGGACGGGGTGGCTGAACCGGCGGGATGACGGGATGGACGACGGATCCTCATTCGGGGAGGCGGATGAGGGACGTCGACCTGTTGCGGTGGACGACGTCATCGGGGAAGAGGCTCTGGCTGGGCAGCGGTGAGGTGGTCGACGGAGGAGGGTGGGGTTTCGCGGCTGGAGCAGAGAGGCTATGGCGGCCAGATTTTGAATGGGGAAAAGGAGGCAATGGGAGGGGGGAACCATGACTTAGGGACGCACTTGTCCAAAATGTAGGGTGTGTTACAAAAGTACCCCCACCGATTTGAACTAGTGGCCCTTTCGGCTCAGGGTTAGAAGGGGGATTTCGCGTGTCGGGATTTGGCAACTAGAGGGAGTTTTTGCGTGTGTTGTAATTTCGGGATAGCAAGGCGCGGGTTGTGAAGGCGCCAGTTTTGGGAGCAGGATATCTGAATTTTCAGGATATAACAAGGCGCGGGTTGAATTTTAGGGACAAGCCTAATGTGTAATGTTGTACTCCCCTCAACGAAAAAAACAAAAAAATAAAACTATTCACACCACACAAAGAGAGAGTCTTGTCCCGTTTTACTATACAAATGCTATTCAAAGCTACTCTCTCCTTCCATCTATATAGGGCCTAATGTGTTTTTCGAGGCTAAATTTAATCAACCAAAGATTAGAGCAATAATATATGACATGCAACTTACACAAAGCACACCATTAAATTCATGTGTGAAAGGAGCTTTCAATGATATAATTTTCACATTATGCATGTCATGTACTATTAATCTTGTCAATAGTCAAAGGCAGTCTTAAAAACGCATTAGGCCCTATATAGATGGAAGGAGGGAGTATGGATCCATGTTATGTCCAATTAAATTTTTTCACTCGCTGTATAATGCATGTAACCTACTCATGCCAACATTTTAGTGCATTCCAAATGTCTATACTACCGCTGCAATTCAAATTGAATTTGAATTCGTTTCTCTATTTTAATAAGAATCTACAATCATGATTGTTGCCAACTTCAACAATCATTCGTGTATTACCTTAGCAACTCACCACATGATTACTATAGAGATAGATATGAACTATGTGTACTATATGAACTCAAATTCAATTTTTTGAATACACTTGATGTTGATTCCAAATAATAGTACATTAGATGTACTAACTAGATATTCATAATATAAACCATGTTCCATACGTACACCGTGTTTATCACACAAAGTATAGTGCCCCGCCCCCTACATTATGACAAGTATTTAGCCCTGAGCTGCAAAAGCCACACATTAGCACAAATTATAATCAATGTTCTACATTATGATATCTTCTTCAAGTATCCATATCCACTTTTTTATAATGAATTATGATTTATGTTTGTCTTTAACACCTTCACGGTCATCTTCTCTTTGTAGCTAGCTAGCGCTAATTTTCTATCGTGCATGCACACACCCACCCACCCAACCCCCCTCTCACCCTCCCTCAGCGTCCCCTCCATTGCGCACGTTCGTTATTTCTCTTTAGGTCGTTCACCCGCGGTGTGTAGGCCCCCCGACTCCTTTCCGGCACACATCGGTCAATATACCTCTCTAAGCAAGTGTGCCTACAACAAACACATACTTCCCCTCTTATCTTCTCACCGTCCATGCCCCCTATGTCCAATACGGTTCCACACATGTGCACACTCCCTCCACTCTTTTCATCGATCTCATACTCGCACACTCCTCCCCCCTCGACATAGTAGGCCTCTCGCACCACCTCCTAGCCGCACCCTTCTCCCCTCGTCTGTCTCTCCGGACCTTATTTTCTTCTAACACATGCATGCATGTATACGTACTGATCTCCCTACATATAGCTAGGTCGACTATAATTCTTTTTCCCCACGCACCGATAGACTTACCTCACTAGTTATGTCTCTCCCTTTCTTGGACACACGATGGTTGATCTTCCTATGTAGTTACGTATGCTTACCACAACCATATAGTCTCCCTAATCCTTGCATACCTCGCGACCCGTCTCTCACATGCACGTGCATAGACAGATAGACAACCGCGCCCTCTCTTATTGATATTGCACTCGTACCCTCCGTTTGTCTAGCAGGCCTCTCCCACCATTTGTGAGACACCACTCCACCACCAACCCTCCAACACTCTACCTTTGTCTTTCTCCCAACCTTATTCCTCTGCTACACATATCCATGGATGCCGATCGATCTCCCTCTATACATAGCTAGGTCTCTGTCCTTCTCCACACATATACTAGTCGATCTACCTCTCTATAGTTAGGTCTCTGCCCCTCCCCCCCCACCGATAGTCGAACGTTGTAGGTAGGTATCCATGCCACAGAGAAAAACTGCACCTCTGCCCTCTCAAATTCTAGTAGGCCAGCCGCCCTGTATCTTTGACGTGGGAAAATACAAATTTGATGGCACTCTTTATCGATCGTGCAGCCACACACTTCATCCCTATTTTTGATTCTATCGATATCTTACGCCGATGATCCCTCCAGTCTCTTCTCGTGGATCTGAAAGTGCTAGTGATCGGCTAGAGGGGGGTGAATAGGCGATTTTTATGAAAGTCTTCAAAACATGGAAGTTTCGAAGACAAATGATAGAAATAAACCTATTACCATGCAGCGGAAGGTAGACTACACTAGGCAAACCATAGTCAAGTATTCAATGGAGTGAAAGCACAATGACTAATAGGAGCTAGGCAGTAAAGATCAGGTAGGAAGATATTGTGAAGCCAGTAAGAACCAGCAGTCACTCAGTGAAGACAAAAGATAAAGCAATCATACAATGACTTCACAAGGACCAACAATAAGTAAAGGGAAGGGAAGGATGAAACCAGTGACTCGTTGAAGACAATGATTTGTTGGACCAGTTCCAATTGCTGTAAAAACTATACGTCTGGTTAGGGAGGCTGAGATTCAACTCAGAAGACCTCGTCTTCACCTTATTCCCCTTGAGCTAAGGATACCCAGTCCTCGCCCAATCACTCTGGTAAGTCTTCAAGGTAGACTTCCAAACCTTCACATACTTCATTCACCGGCGATCCACAATGACTCTTGGATGCTCAGAACGCGACGCCTAACCGGTTGGAGGATTCACAGTCCTCAAGTGTAATAAGTCTTCAGATCACATAGACAGGAAGACTTAAGTGATGCCTAACACTCTTTGGCTCTAGGTGTTTAGGGCTTTATCCTCGCAATGAATTCTCTCTCAAAGGCTTCGAGGTGGGTTGCTCTCAAACGACAAAAGCCGTGCACTAACTCTGAGCAGCCAACCATTTATGGTTGTCGGGGGTGGGCTATTTATAGCCACTAGGCAACCCGACCTGATTTGTCCGAATGACCCTTGGTCACTAAGGAACTGACACGTGTTCCAATGGTCAGATTTCAAACACACACGGCAACTTTACTTGGGCTACAAGCAAAGCTGACTTATCCAACTCTGGACAAGATTTGCTCTCATAGTCTTCACTCAAAGACATAGGTTAAGCATCACTTCAGTCATTCTGACTGGTTCACTTGGACCCCACTTAACAGTACGGTGGTTCCTATGACTCAACAAAGAAGAAAAAGAACGACGAAACAACTAAGTCTTCGCGCTCCATAGTCTTCATGCGATGTCTTCTCTTGTCATAGTCTTCAATGTGAATGTCTTCACATACCACCTTTGACTTCAATGTTTTCATTCATTTTTAGGGGTCATCTCTGGTAGGAAAACTAAATCAATGAGGGACTTCTACCTGTGTTATCCTGCAATTCTCACAAACACCTTAGTCCCTCAACCAGGTTTGTCGTCAATACCCCAAAACCAACTAGGGGTGGCACTAGATGCACTTACAATCTCCCCCTTTTTGGTGATTGATGACAAACTGGCTGAAGTTCTCAACGGGGAATAAAATATGTGAAATTGTAAAGGATAGGGTATTGTCTTCATAAGTTGCAAGGGCTCCCCTTGAAGATGTGCATATAAGTAATTTGCTTTTGGAATGCAAATGCACATGGAAGGTTGTACTTGTGGAGATCCTCTTCAACTTATGATGACAAGTCATTATGCAAGATATGATGTAACGAAGATAATGACATGCATAATGAAAAATGGCCGTCTGCAAAATGATCTAAGTGCGGAATTTATCGTCGCGCATGCGCAATTTATCATCGCATCACAGAATAGCAAATAAGTAGCAGACGACCATCGAGTTTAAGTGTTACAACTCAAAGAACCAAATATATCTAAAACGAGAGTTGTAAGCACTTGGCAAAAGTAGCAAAAAGTAAATTAACCACCCATATGGACCCACTTGAAGACTATCAACTCATATGCTTCTCCCCCTTCTGTCAGTGAGGACCAAAAAGGTTTGAAGACATAGAGCACCTACTCGTTCCCATGAGGTGCAGGCGAGGCAGCAGGGTCATCATTGAGATCCGGTGGTGCAGAGGAACTTGGTGTAGTGTCGACACGCGCTGAAGTTGGAGGAGGTGAAGTTGCATCATCTTGGTCATCGATGACTCTGACATTTACGGTCGCAGCTGAGGACGAGTATTCAGAGTCTTCAAGTGAGGGAGTCCGGCGCAAGTGAGCATTTCTGGGAGGAGTTGAGTCAAACTTGAAGTGTTCGGTGAAGCCATCATCATGCAGATCAGCTTCAGCACTGAGTAGGGTCAAACTCTTCCACGACCTCCGACAGGTTTCGTGAGTGACAAAGGCATTCTTGGTGGCAAGATTGCGAATGCGGTTGACATCCACCAAGAGGCTTTGCATCTGACGCTTAAGCCATTCGTGATGTTTGTCCTGTTTCTGATGCAGTGCGACTAGAAGCTCTCAGTCATTTAGGACACGAGATCGTCATCGAGGCCTTTGTGCAGTGGAGCTACCAGTGGCATCAGTTTGAGCACGAGGGGCACGTGTGTTTCCAGCAAGGGGATAAACACGAGACACTGCTGGAATTCCTTCAATGGGCTGGGTGAAGCTTTGGTGATCAGCATTGTGAAGATAAATGGGATCCTTAGCAGGCTCTGGGTAAATGGCTTCAACTGACAGATCAACCTCGGGCAAGAATATAAGATGATTGCACGCAGACGGCTGATAGTTGAAGGCTGAGTGACGCTTGATCAGACGCATGACCCATGGAGCATAGAATTTCAACCCAAAGATATCGGAGCCAGACGCAGCCAACTGCCTGATGAAGAAGTCTTGAGCATTGAAGCTGATGCCATTGAAGATATAGAAAACCAAAGTCTTCATTGCTCCTTCAAGCTTCGTTGTAGATGAGTGTCCTTTGACAGGCCATAGAGTCTTCCTGATGATGTGGTAAATGGTGTGAGGCAGGTACTCTAGGTCTTCAACAAAGAACTCAGATGGGTATTCAGCGTCATGAGGCAGAGGCTTCATCATGCTCAGCATTTGACTCATGTTGGGTTCTGGCTTTTGAAAGATGCTTTCCAAGGCATTTTGATGTTGTTGACAACCTGGTTCATAGTGTTCACCACGAGTGTGCAGGCCTGTGAGCTCAATGATATCAAGAGCTTTAGCTTCATGATGGACATTGCCTGTCATCCACTCAAGGACCCAAGTCTTTGGATCCCTGTTGTAGCCTCGAATATGAAGAGTGGCATAGAATTGAAGCAGCAATTCTTCGTTCCAGTGCTCCTTGTCAATGACGAACTGCAACAGACCAGCATCTCTGAAACAATCCAATGCTTCTTCAAGGCAGGGCAGTCCAGCTATAGCTTCAGAGTCGAGGCGCATATGTGGAAATATGTGCCCTTTATTGTATAGGACACAGGAATAGTAGCTGCGCTGCTGATAGCTCCAGAACCGATCTGAGGAAATGCACGGTCTGGTATAAGGGTTCTTGGAGATGTTGAAGAAGGTATTATGTTCCACGAAGCCATTCATATTGAAGACTCCAGGTGAAGTGGCAGTGCCTGGGAATCGTGGGAGTCTTGGCTTGGGCTTTTGGACTTGAGGCATGTGCTCAATGTGGTACTCAAATTGTGGACCAGCAGCAGGCGGAGGAGTCAGAATGGGCCAGCGAACCATAACTGGCTGACCACGATCAAATGCCAGCTCCATTGTGTGAGGTCTTGGAGGGGGAACCGAGGCATTGCCATTGTCTTCATGGGCTTAAGGGGCCACATGTGCTTCAGGTGCTTGGACTACAAGTGCTGCATTGACTTCTGGTGCCACATTGGCTTCTAGCGCCGTACTGGCTTCAGCCATGACAACGTCATTGGCGTCAGCGGCGATATTGGTGGCCACCTCAGGGTTGTTGACCTCCACTTCAGAAGCTGGAGGGTCGGTCACGTTCTCCTCGAGAACAACATCTTGGTGAGACAGGGGTGTAGCAACTCTTGTAACTCTTGGGGCTTCTTCTTCTTCATCGGCTGATGCAGCCGGAATATCTTCAGCCATTTTGGCTTCGGATTCAGATACGTGCATTGTGGGAGTGACTTGGGGCCTTGGTCCTTTGCGAAGCCTGCGTAATGCGGGCGACGCTTGTGGAGATGGAGTGTGCTGGGCCTCAAAGTCATCAGCATCTTGCACTGATGGGGTAGCTTGCGGTTGGGGAGAGCTTGGAGTGTCTTGTTTCTGTGGGTGATCAGCCCACGATGCATCCTGAGAAGTTGGTGTCAGAGGACGACCAATGCTGATGAGTTCGCTGTGCGTAAGCACATGCGATGATACCAATTGGTGCTCGATCTAAGGAAGGACTTCATCATCTTCAACATTGTCATGGTGACCAATGTCTTCAGCAGCGGTGGGGTCAACTGCTGGAATGTCTTTAGCTTCAGGAGCCTCTGTGGAAGCAGGCTCATGAATTACCATCCATCGTTCTTGATGCGAAGAGGCAGGACGAGCAACCGAGATGGGCTCAACAATAAGGGGCTCTGTGGGAGCAGCCCGATCTTTCTTGGTTTTGCGCTTCTTCTTGGAGGCAGCGGCATCAGAAGCTTCAGGATGTTTCCTCTTTCTGGCTTCAGCCTCGGCAGCCCTTGTCTTCTTTAATTCTGAAGCCACTGGGGGGACCTTAGGCTTCGAGCCTATCATACTGGCTGGGAAGACAATGGGATGTGCTTCCTGCCTTGTTGCTTCGGGTTCGGCCACAACTGGCTTCTTCTTCTTCTTTTCAGCCATCCTAGGATCGATGCCAGGACGCCCAAGAGCCTTGCGCTTTTCAGCTTCATTGTAGGCTTGCACGCACTTGTCAGCCAGACTCTTCATGCGCTCACGAGAACCTTTAGCTTCTTCGCGTTTCTTGAGAAAGGCTTCCTTGAGCTCGTGCAGCATAATCTTGAAGTTTTTGACATCTTGAACGCTGAGCTTTGCCATGTGCTGCTTGAACTAAGCTTTCTCATAGTCGATCTTTTGCTTCAGTTCAACGATGCGCTGAGCTAGAGCTAGCTTAGAAGCAATGGCGCCAGTGAAAGAGACGCTGAGGCCAATTGGAAGTTGCAGATCATCAAAGCTGAGATTGGGGGTTTCAAACCACTCACCAATTAAGTTGTGGATGATTGTCACGTCAAAGACAGGCAAATCATTGAAGATTTTTGCTTCTTCCTTGCTCTTAATCAGTTGCTCAAGAGCGTCATCTGCAAGATCTTCATCGCTGGACAGATCAATGACGTCATTGCGTAGAATAGCAGCAGCAGTCAGTTCTTGGTTAGTGGGTTGCATGGGCATCTTCACTCTGGTGGGCTTGGAGATGCATGTCAAATCTTCAGACTACACACTGTGTTCAGGAGGTGCAGTGGCCAGAGGCTTCGCCTGTAGGACCTTTGGTGCAGGAGCAGGCTTTAAAGCTTTAGGCTTTTTCAATTTCTTTGGCTTTGGTGGTGTAGGCGCTTCATCAGATTCAGCGTCATCTGCAGGCTCATCCACGGATGTCCCTTGAACCATGATATGAGTGATGAGACCTTCCAGGTTGTAGAAGGGCCCAACAAGATTGGGTTCAGCTTCACGGGTGCCGTCGGCATGGGGAGCAGAAGGACCAGGGTTGAAGTCTAGTCCTAATGACTTCTTGTTTTGCTTAGCCGAATTCTTGGCAAACTGGAAGTTGCGCTTGAACAGATTGTCGTCACGACACCATAGCAATGACGATGGGTCTGCATCTGCAGGCTGTGGTCCATGGACCATGCAAGGATAGAAGCCTTGTTCAATGGCTTCAGCTCTCGACCTAGGTTGAAGATTTTTGTATAGAATGTCTCCCCATGGTCGCTTGATGGCATTCTTCTCAGCATATTCCTAGGTCACAAACCTGTACTTGAACCGTTGCTCGGCCCAGTATCTTCGAATCCATTGGATTCGTGTCTTGCGCTGATTGTAATCCTCTTCTGGATCTGTCTTGTACAGCTCTGAGAGGTCATCAGGCAGATCTCTTGATGTTCCCCCTCGATGTTGTCTGCCACCCTTCCTTGCTGATTTCTCTGTAGCCATGAACTTCAAACTGAATGGCTTCAACACGTTCAAAGGTTTCAAAGGTCAAACAGGAACTGGCTTCGGGAGAATTTATATGATGCTGTAAGAATTCTACAAATGAATGCAGACTATGAGAACCAAGGGATTCTCCCATGGACATGTACCTGTGACAGCATTAAGGTGCGAGGGAAGGGGAAGAGGTCATATGCATTCTCAGAAGATTTTGAAGATAAATCAGTTTAGAAGACATTGACCTCATAGTGCGAAGACATTCACTCATATATAGAGAGTTGGTTCCAGATTTGTACGAATCCATGAATAAGTACAAGTGAGGAATCTAACTACTTTGTGAAGCATAAGTGAACATACTAGGCATATTATGAGATGCAGTATGAAATAGATCCAACTTGTGTGAACAGAAACTGCTTGTGGTAGAAAGTGATGAATCTGTAGGATCAAAGGGGCCGTAAAAAGGAAGTTTTATTTACCACACGAAGAACTGCTAGACGGAGTGGGAGATGAGGCCGAGCAGTTTGATCGTCCGTGCCCTAACTAGGCGACGGAGGACACCTACGGTTACGACGGAGAAGACGATGTCCGCGGCCAGCGTGAAGACGGCATCGGTGAGGTTGCGACAGCTAAGCGCTTTATCATCGGCGTCGTCGAGGGCTAGCGGTGGCGCTAGTGTTTGTGCGAGAGTGGAAGAAGGGGTAATGACTGTGGTGAGGCGTGTATTTATAGGGAGAGGGACGGCACATTGTTATTACATAGGTGCCCCTGGCGATTCACATCTGAAGGACACGTGGCTATCATGCAACATATCGGAGGTTGTTCCACGTTCCCATGCACGCCTGGATTGTCGGGTGGTCGTTCCCACTTCTCTGGGTTTCAGGTGAAGGAATTAGCATTGAAAACGGACTTAATGTTTGTCTCTGTATCTTCTGCTAACAAGGACGCAGAGAAGACATTCGACAGTTTCAATAGAATGCATATGATTTGGACAGATAGAGTTTGAGATAGAAAGCATAGAGAGATTAGGGTCCGATCACATTCACTTAGTTCAAAAGATTCAACAAGGAAGACGTAGCTATAAGTGAATGCTGTAGAGGATAGAACACTAGTATGTATATATCAGAAGACAATCAAGTCAACATAGTGAAGATAATCATGAAGACAAGTTTAAATTGAAGACAAACCAAATGTGAAGACATAGCAAATGTAACGCCATGGGTAAAACACTTCAAACAGAAGAATTTGGTGGTGGCGTTACCCACCATATAGGAAGTATTAGACCCAGACACGGCGCATAATTATCGTGGCGCTCCGAAGTCAAATTCCACGTTAATGTATTCACACTCAGAATATAAGTCTTCATTGATTGAAGATATACTTTACTTCGTGTGTTGCAAATCTAAGTCATCAGCATGCATAAGTGTTAGGATGTGTGCCTGATCACAGGACATTTGAGGATTCCAAGATATTTAGCTCACACTGTAACTTGCAAAACCTGTTCTCATCCAAGGGCTTGGTGAAGATATCTGCCAATTGCTCTTCAGTGTTGACGTGTATGATATCAATATCTTCCTTCATAACATGATCTCTGAGAAAGTGATGACGAATTTCAATGTGCTTTGTCTTTGAGTGCTGAACTGGGTTGTTAGCAATCTTGATGGCACTTTCGTTCTCGCAGTAGAGTGGCACTTGCTTCAGATGAATGCCATAGTCTTTGAGTGTTTGCTTCATCCAGAGAAGCTGAGCGCAGCAAGATCCAGCAGCAATGTATTCAGATTCAGTAGTGGAGAGAGATACATAGTTCTGCTTCTTTAAAGACCAACATACAAGTGATCGTCCCAGAAAATGACATGTGCCTGATGTAGACTTGCGATCCACCTTGTCACCAGCATAATCAGCATCTGAGAATCCAACTAGATCAAACTCTGAGCCCTTTGGATACCATAATCCTAGTGTTGGTGTGTGAGCCAAATATCTGAGAATTCGCTTCACTGCTAAGTGATGCCATTCCTTTGTTGCCGCTTGGAACCGGGCACACATGCAAACACTAAGCATGATATCTGGCCTAGATGCACATAAATAAAGTAAGGAACCAATCATGGAGCAGTATACCTTTTGATCGAACTCTTTACCATTGTCGTCGGGACCCAGATGATGTTTGGCTGGCATTGGCGTCGTGAAGCCTTTGCAATCTTGCATCCCAAATTTCTTCAGGCAATCTTTGAGGTATTTCTCTTAAGATATAAAGATGTCGCTGTGTTGCTGACGTATTTGAAGACCAATGAAGAACTTCAGCTCACCCATCATGGACAACTGATATTGCTCTTGCATCATATATCCAAACTCTTCACTGTATTTCTGATTGGTGTAGCCGAAGAAAATGTCATCCACATATATTTGGCACACAAACAGTTCACCATCATATGTCTTCGTGAAGAGAGTGGGGTCGAGGGAACCAGGTTTGAAGCCTTTGCTCTTCAGGAAGTCTTTGAGTGTGTCATACCAAGCCCGAGGGGCTTGTTTGTGGCCATACAGTGCCTTGTTGAGCTTGTACACCATGTCAGGATGTTTTGGATCTTCAAAGCCAGGCGGTTGTGCAACATACACTTCTTCTTCAATCTTGCCATTGAGAAAAGCGCTCTTCACATCCATTTGATACAGAAGAATGTTATGATGATTTTCATAGGCCAGCAGTATGCGTATGTCTTCAAGCCTAGCCACAGGAGCAAATGTTTCATCGAAGTCAATCCCTTCAACTTGAGTGTATCCTTGAGCAACGAGACGAGATTTGTTTCTGACAACTTGACCATGCTCATCTTTCTTGTTGCGATATATCCATTTGGTGCCTATTATATTGTGCTTGCGAGGATTAGGACGCTTAACCAGTTCCCATACATTATTCAGCTCAAACTGTTGAAGCTCTTCTTGCATAGCTTGAATCCATTCAGGTTCCATGAAGGCTTCATCAACTTTCTTGGGTTTAGATATTGAGACAAATGCGAAGTGCCCACAGAAATTTGCTAGCTGCGTTGCCCTTGAATGAGTGAGTGGACCTGGTGCATTGATGCTATCAATTATTCTCTCAATCTGTAATTCATTTGCAACACGAGGATGTACAGGACGAAGATTTTTCTCTTGCTGATCATTGTCATCATTAGAAGGATTGTCTTCAGGCTGAGCATTGTCTTCAGGTTGATCAGGTGTGGAGATGATAAGTTCCTCTTCAGGCTGAGCTTCAGATGGTGTGATTTCTCCAGTTCCCATAAGTTTGATTGATTCACTGGATGGAACTTCATCTAGCACATTTTGCAGGTGCTCTCTTTGCGAGCCGTTAGTCTCATCGAACCGCACATCCACAGTTTCAACCACTTTATAGTGAAAGAGGTTGAAGACTCTGTAGGAGTGCGAATCCTTTCCATATCCAAGCATAAAACCTTCATGTGCTTTTGGTGCAAATTTTGAAGTGTGATGTCGATCCTTGATCCAGCACTTGGCACCAAATACTCTGAAGTAACTGACACTTGGCTTCTTGCCAGTAAGGAGCTCATAGGATGTCTTGTTCAGAAGCTTGTGAAGATAAACACGGTTGATGATATGGCATGCAGTATCAATGGCTTTAGGCCAGAATTTTCTTGGAGTCTTGTATTCATCAAGCATCATCCGGCCATCTCAATAAGTGTTCTGTTCTTGCGTTCGACGATTCCATTCTGCTGTGGCATGTACGGAGCTTAGAATTCATGTGTGATGCCCAAAGTATCAAGATACGTATCTAGGCCAGTGTTCTTGAATTCAGTGCCATTGTCACTTCTTATGTGCTTTATCTTGACGCCATAGTTGTTCATTGCTCGATTGGCGAAGCGTCTGAAGACATCCTACACTTCAGTCTTGTATAGGATTATATGCACCCAAGTATATCTTTAATAATCATCAACAATGACAAAGCCATAGAGACAAGCAATAGTAGTAAGAGTTGAGTAATGAGTGGGACCGAAAAGGTCCATGTGGAGCAGTTCGAAGGGTTGAGTCATTGTCATGATTGTCTTCGAGGGATGCTTGGCCCTCGTCGCCTTTCCTGCTTCACAGGCACCGCATAAGTGATCCTTCTTGAACTTGACGCCCTCGATGCCTATGACATGCTTCTTTCTTGCAAGAGTGTGCAAGTTCCTCATGCCAGCATGCCCTAGTCTCCGATGCCAGAGCCAGCATTCTGAAGCTTTTGCTAGAAGACATACGGCAAGCTGTGATCCTGCTGAGAAATCTACCACGTACAAATCATCTTTCCGATACCCTTCAAACAGTAGAGACTTGTCAGATTCCATTAGAACAAGGCAACAATATTTTCCAAACATCACATTCATGTTTAAATCGCAAAGCATTGAGACAGACATTAAGTTGAAACCAAGGGATTCAACAAGCATGACTTTATACATGTGTTGATCCTTTGAGATTGCAACTCTACCTAGACCCAATACCTTACTTTTACCAGTGTCAGCAAATGTGATGTGACTTTTGTCAGATGGACGTAAGGTTGAGTCCATAAGAAGGCTTCGCTTGCCAGTCATGTGATTAGTACACCCACTATCAATAATCCATTCTGAAGCAGCTGGTGTCGTACCCTACAGTGCAGTTAGGGGGATAGGCTTCACAAAGAGAATTGTGAAGCAAAAACATTTGACGGGCAAGTGGATTATGAAAGCTTAGATCGAGGTTAGGACTGATAGGGCAAGTAGCAAGCGACTCAGGAACAAAATACATAATAAGACCATTTGGGCATTTGATCTTGCACCCTACAAGATGTTTAAGGCCCCCAACAATAGCTTCAGACGATTTTGGTTTTCGGCTGGAGACCTTTCCCTGCAAAAGAGAGTTAAGCTTTCTTAGCCACCCACATCTTCAAGGGTGGCTTCGAAGCAATGAGTCTAAGTGCAGCATCTGAGAACTTTGGCTTTGGAGCCCTAGCAAAAAGTCTGGCAGGTGAATAATAGTACTCATAAGAATAAGTAGAATAGTTTTTGGTCTTATGAACATGGCGGTTTGATGAAACACGCTCATATTCATAGGCCTGAGTAAGGTTTCCCTGCAAAACATTTGCGTTAGTGCGAGTCAGGTGAGTCCTCTTTCTGTATGAAGCCTTTGGACCATATGAAGCCTGTGGTCTGGGGTTTGTCTTCTTCACTTGTGGTGTCATGACGACATTCATAGGAAGATTCTCCAAACACCTTTTTGGCACCCAGACCTTCTTCATAGGCGGCCCATTCCTGCAGTTAGTACCAATATACCTGGCAAACACTTCACCATTCTGATTCTTAAACAGTTTATAGTTTGCATCAAAGGATTCATCAATAACAATGAGATTAGCACAAGTGAAGCCAGATAGGGTGGATGGATCCACTAAAGGTCCCTTTGCAGCAACCCATGTGGTTTTGGGGTACTGCTCAGGTTTCCAGTAAGAGCCATCAGCATTCATTTTCCTTTCGAACCCAACACCCTCTTTCCTAGGGTTTCGGTTCAGGATCTGCCTTTTGAGGACATCACATAGTGTCTGATGCCCTTTGAGACTTTTGAACATCCCTGTTTCAAGCAATGTCTTCAACCTAGCATTCTCATCAGTAATAGCAGTGGCATCCTCAGCGGAGGGGTTAGTTGGCACATCAGCAGTTGAAGATATCTGCAATAGTAGCAGCAGTAGAACAACCAGCAACAGAAGTAGCGTTGTCACGCTCAATACATTTAAGACATGGTGGTTCAAATCCTTCCTCAGCGGAACTGATCTGTTTGGCGCGAAGTGACTCATTTTCCTTTTGAAGATCTTCATGAGCCGCTCTCAATTTCTCAAGATCTTGTTTCCTTTGAAGATAATCATAGGAAAGCTTTTCATGAGTTGTTGAGAGCGTTTCATGACGACTTTCAAGTTCCTCATACTTAACATGAAGATTTTTTATGTCTAACAGGTCAACGCTTTTGTCTAACAGTTTTTGAATATGTTCCATAGCTTTCTGTTGTTCAGTTGCAATTTTAGCAAGTGTTTTGTAGCTGGGTTTGGAACCACAATCAGAGTCATCTTCACTAGATGTTTGATAGTGAGTAGTGCGTGTGTTTACCTTGGCACTGTGTGCCATGAAGCAGTAGGTAGGAGCGGAGTAGTCCTTGTCATTTGCATCGGTGTCGGTGATGAAGTCATTGTCTTCAGTGTTGAAGATGGACTTGGCAACGTATGTTGTAGCCAGACTCGCAACGCCAGAATCGAACTCCTCCTCAGACTCCACCTCCACCTCCTCAGAAGCGGACTCCTCCTCTGAATCCATTTCCTTGCCAACAAATGCACGTGCCTTGCCAGATGAGCTCTTCTTGTGTGATGAAAACTTTGAGGAAGGCTTGGAAGAAGACTTTGAGTATTTCTTCTTCTTCTTGTCGTCAGAGTCGTACTCATTGCTCTTCTTCTTCTTGTTCTCAATGTCCCACTGTGGACACTCAGAGATGTAGTGGCCAGGTTTCTTGCACTTGTGGCATGTTCTCTTCTTGTAGTCGTGAGCAGAAGCTTCATCATTCCTTGAGCTTGATTGTGAAGACTTTCCGAAGCCTTTCTTCTTGGTGAATTTTTGGAACTTCTTCACAAGCATAGCAAGCTCCTTTCCAATGTCTTCAGGATCATCAGAACTGCTGTTAGATTCTTCTTCAGATAGGAGACAACTTTTGCCTTCAAGACACGAGTTCGCCCATAGTTGGGACCGTAGATGTCTCTTTTCTCAGAAAGCTGAAACTAGTGTGTGTTGAGCCTCTCAAGTATGTCAGACGGATCGAGTGTCTTGAAGTCAGGACGTTCTTGAATCATCAGGGCTAGGGTGTCAAACGAGCTGTCAAGTGATCTCAGGAGTGTCTTGACGACTTCATGCTTGGTGATCTCAGTGGCGCCGAGGGCTTGAAGCTCATTTGTGATGTCAGTGAGTCGATCAAACGTGAGCTGGACATTCTCATTGTCATTTCTCTTGAAGCGGTTGAAGAGGTTGCGAAGGACACTGATTCTCTGATCTCTCTGGGTTGAGACGCCTTCGTTGACCTTGGAGAGCCAGTCCCAGACTAGCTTAGATTTTTCCAAAGCACTCACATGGCCATACTGTCCTTTGGTCAGATGACCACAAATTATGTTCTTGGCAGTGGAGTCCAGTTGAACGAACTTCTTGACATCAGCAGCGGTGACACCTTCATCAGCCTTGGGAACGCCATTCTTGATGACATACCATAGGTCGACATCAATGGCTTCAAGATGCATGTGCATCTTATTCTTCCAGTAGGGATATTCAGTTCCATCGAAGATGGGGCACGCAGGGGAGACTTTAATTATCCCTATAGTCGACATAGCTAAAACTCCAGGTAGTTAAACCGAATCACACAGAACAAGGGAGTACCTTGCTCTGATACCAATTGAAAGTGCTAGTGATCGACTAGAGGGGGGTGAATAGGTGATTTTTATGAAAGTCTTCAAAACATGGAAGTTTCAAAGACAAACGATAGAAATAAACCTATTACCATGCAGCGGAAGGTAGACTACACTAGGCAAACCATAGTCAAGTATTCAATGGAGTGAAAGCACAATGACTAATAGCAGCTAGGCAGTAAAGATCAGGTAAGAAGATATTGTGAAGCCAATCAGAACCAGCAGTCACTGAGTGAAGACAAAAGATAAAGCAATCATACAATGACTTCACAAGGACCAACAGTAAGTAAAGGGAAGGGAAGGATGAAACCAGTGAATCGTTGAAGACAATGATTTGTTGGACCAGTTCCAGTTGCTGTGACAACTGTACGTCTGGTTAGGGAGGCTGAGATTCAACTCAGAAGACCTCGTCTTCACCTTATTCCCCTTGAGCTAAGGACACCCAGTCCTCGCCCAATCACTCTGGTAAGTCTTCAAGGTAGACTTCCAAACCTTCACAGACTTCATTCACCGGTGATCCACAATGACTATTGAATGCTCAGAACACGACGCCTAACCGGCTGGAGGATTCACAGTCCTCAAGTGTAATAAATCTTTAGATCACACAGACAAGAAGACTTAAGTGATGCCTAACACTCTTTGGCTCTGGGTGTTTAGGGCTTTATCCTCGCAAGGAATTCTCTCTCAAAGGCTTCGAGGTGGGTTGCTCTCAAATGACAAAAGCCGTGCACTAACTCTGAGCAGCCAACCGTTTATGGTTGTAGGGGGTGGGATATTTATAGCCACTAGGCAACCCGACCTGATTTGTCCGAAATGACCCTTGGTCACTAAGGAACTGACACGTGTTCCAACGGTCAGATTTCAAACACACACGGCAACTTTACTTGGGCTACAAGCAAAGCTGACTTATCCAACTCTGGAATTTGCTCTCATAGTCTTCACTCAAAGACATAGGATTTGGTTAAGCATCACTTCAGTCATTCTGACTGGTTCACTTGGACCCCACTTAACAGTACGGTGGTTCCTATGACTCAACAAAGAAGAAAAAGAATGACTAAACAACTAAGTCTTTGCACTCCATAGTATTCATGCAATGTATTCTCTTGTCATAGTCTTCAATGTGAATCTCTTCACATACCACCTTTGACTTCAGTGTCTTCATTCATTTTTAGGGGTCATCTCTGGTAGCAAAACCGAATCAATGAGGGACTTCTACCTGTGTTATCCTGCAATTCTCACAAACACATTAGTCCCTCAACCAGGTTTGTCGTCAATACTCCAAAACCAACTAGGGGTGGCACTAGATGCACTTACAGGATCGCTCCCTCTATATATGATATATCCATGACTCTGTTTCACACACATTGCATATGTTACGTTTTTTTGTTTGATCAATTATATATTTTTATTTATTTGTACACCTTCTCACAACTTTGTCTTCAGTTGTGATGTGAATATTGGCGCTGATTTGCAAACCATTGAGATGCATTAGCAGCCATGGTAGTTTCATTTGTATTTGATGAAATGTTGTAACGAGATAATCTTGAGGCAAGAGGACACATGAATCCTAAGTTGAAACCTTTTTTTCCTACGGGAACCAAAGTTGAAACCTTCATATCATCACAGTACAATTTCATTAAAATTATGTGTACATATAAACAAATCCTGAAGGATTGATAGCAATGCCAGAAACAATTCAACTTAGTTTTGCCGACATGTGGGACATCCTTCATCCGGCTCCACCTGCCGTGCAGCAATATTGAGTGCACAACTGCAGGGAAAGATTCACCCCAGGTCGTTGCACCTCATTAGTAATGACTAGTGAGCAGTCAAATCACAGAGCCCCACCTTCGCCACAGTAAGTTGCTCAGACGAAGCAACCATCATTTCTCTATTCCTTGAATCCGCTGGTAGTCCCATATTCCCAGAGTAATAAGTTGCTCGAGTGAAACAACCATCACTTCACCTTTCCCACAGTAAGTACCTCCTTGGGCCCACTGAAAGATCACTTTTCTCTCTCCATCAAGTGCATTTATTGTCAACCTAACCCTGTCAACGAAACACCTCTTTGGCTACAGTTAGTTCAGGGTTAGTCATGAGTTAGTCTAACCTCTAGCTAAGTTAGAGTATCTAAACAGGAGCAGTATAGGACATGCAAGTTTCTCAAAGCATACAGTCAAATTCGTATGTGAAAGGATCTTTTTTATTTTTGAAAACAGAACGTGAAAGGATCTTCGAATGATATAATTTTCAAATTATATAAAATCTTAGCAATAGTCAAAGGCATCCTCAAAGAATACATTAGGCCCTACTCCCTCCGTCTAGGTGTATAAGTCACCTTACAAAAACCAAATAATCCCAAAATACTTAGGTGCGGTACATTAACTCCCACCTCGTTTCTTGTTTCTTGACACATCCACCAATAAGAGATGTGGGACGTGCATGTTTTCAGTGACATAGACTACCAAACACGACATGCAATGGTTGGTTCATTGCATGCAATGCTATTAATTAGCAAATAAATATTAATTTCTCTCGTTTTCCCCTCTTCCATGGTCACGGTACAATACGGCGGGAGTATATAAAATCTTACCAATAGTCAAAACCAAGTGTTACTACTACACCAAATAAGTTCAAAATGAGAAACTGGACCCACTCACGGCACGGCACGCCTGTCTCATTTGGTTTGTCGGTCAAAGTGCTTCCTCTTCTTGGCATAACAATAGAGTATAGTATTTTTTTAGAATGCTCTTGGCATGTCACTAACATGTGATGAGTTAACCGACCTCAATAGACGGCCAAAACGCCAGCCCGCTGCACTTTGAGAGAGACAAGGAGCAAGAAGCGATAAGGGCTGGTGGATTACTAGAGCTAGGTGTCGCACGGAGGCCAAGAAATATGGTGATAGCATGGGTTGGCCACGTATAGTATGATGTAACTACACTGCACTGCCGTGTTTTGTACTCTTCCGTTCTACTATGGAGATGATTGATTGATTTTATATCGCTAAATAATATAAAATATTATGAGTGCAGACGCTCCACCACGAGGTTCCTTGCTCCTTCTCGGTCGTCGGGAATCTATGTTCTTCCACTCTTTTTTTACATGAGCTTTGTTCATCGTTTTGCCAACACGCGGAGCATCTAGCATCAAGGTGCACGTGCCATGCAAGAAAATGGAGATAAGCAGTGCGTAAGTGAGTCGTGCACTACGATGGCACCTAGTACTACGTAATATTTTTCCTCCTCGATGGCACGTGAGAGCACGGGATGGTAGCCATGGACATGGTCGATTCTTTTTGGAGAGAGTACTAAATACGTACTACCTCCATCCTGGTTTATAGGTCCCCTTTATAGTTTGTGCCAAATTTTGACCAAAGATTTAACTAAAAAAATGTTAATGCATGTCAACAAAAAATATACCGTTGGAATCACATTTTAACATAGTTTTCAATGTAATTATGTATTGTGACATGCATGAATATTTTGTTAGATCAATCTATGGTCAAAATTTGGCACGAAATACAATGGGGACCAATAAACCAGGACGGAGGTAGTATTAAATTTGATGTGTCCCATCAACTCGCAGAACAACAAGAAGCACACACTGAATGACGGAGCACGGGATGGTAGCCATGGACATGGTCAACCCTTTTTGGAGACTACTTTTGATGTGTCCGGTCTACTCGCAAATGAGGAGAAGCTTTGCTTACTAGTAGTACACTATTGACTGTAGTACCATCATCATTGTTCGATTTTGGAAGAGGCGAAGATCCAAGCGCACGATCACCTACTCACAGTGTAACCGGCCATGTTTGCACTAATTTTTTAACGTAGTACTTGAGTGTGTTGCTCCAGTGGTCATCACACATGAGCCAATCGATTCGCACCCTTCCACGCTCCATTTTGTCTTGCGTTCCTTCCTCCATCCAGCACGCTGACAAGTGGGCCCAATGCTCTTGTATGGAAACGTGGTAGTTAATTATTTTGCAAGAGTCAGCTATCACACCCTTTCGATGCCACGTCAATGTACCCAGTAGAAACAAGTTATACTTGTTCGGTTCAACCACCTCCCTTGGTGTTTGGAGAGGAATTAGCCTACGCCGCCTGCCCACCTATAGAAAAGCCTCACACTTAATGTTTATTTGCTAATTAATAGCATTGCATGCAATGAACTAACCACTGTATGTCGTGTTTGCTAGTCTCAAGTCATTAAAAGCATGCACACCCACATCTCTTATTGGTTGATATGTCAAGAAACAAGAAACGAGGTAGAATTTAATGCACCGCGCCTAAGTATTTTGGCATTATTTGGTTTTCGTAAGATGACACCTAGACGGGGGGAGTATTATACTTGAAGGCTACAAGGTTGGCTATAGATGATGTGGCAGTGTCATGTAGCCATCAGCTGGTTATACTATTAACCATGCTCTTATAATACTCCTATCTTTAGGAACGAAGGGAGCAGTTGGCATGCATGATACTACCTATAATACTACCATTACAACCAGTTTGGTAGAATTAAAATACCTAATCTAAATGGTCGCTGCCCGATCTCTTTGTCCTCCTCCAGCATCTGGCAGAAGAAGAATCGAGCAAGACACCAGTTGTATTCGCCGGCGTTGCCTCGGCAGTGGCCTTCATGGGATACAATCGGCGGTGGCCTCCCGTGTTCTACTTTTCCTCGATGATGGCAGCGGGTGGGGACGTGTTGCCCGTCACCTCGTCCACATCCGCGTAGCCGCATCACCTCATCGACATCCGTGGTGGCTTCTTTCTCTGCCTGCATGTCGCGGTTATGCGTGCATCGATAGCGGATGGTGCAATGGCTGACACTGGAGGTGTTGTACGACGCGGCGGCGTCGAGGGCAGCGACAATGCCCGTGTCGCCGTGCTCCCCGACAAGCCAGCATGGAGCAAGTAAGAACTCTTCCTCGAGTTGTATTGGAGAGGCCAGCTGCGGAACCACACGCTAGCTTAGTGTGGCAACTGCCTCCGACGGGCTAGGCGAGGTAGGTGGAGAAGCGAGCTGCCGGGCTTGGCGGGCCACCCAGACGGCTTTTATGCCGGAGAACTGCTCTTCCTGCTCGTCGGATGCCGCCAAAAGAGTGGACAAAATGGTGGAAGGAGGAGCTTGGCCGACGTCCTGCTCCTGAACGGATGTGTGTGGTCGGAGTTTGTTTCTCGCATTCCACACGGGTTTCTATATCTATACTATCTTCTTCTTCTATTCTTCTATTATATATATAGTGTACCAATTTTAAGTAGGACTAAGAACATCAATCATAACTCCGTACGTTCAGCATGATGCAAGAGGTGCGAGTTGAGGAACACTGTTGGAGACACCCCCCCCCCCATAAATTTCCTCGTCATCATCTGAGTCCTAGAACATCTCACCCACATCATCATTAGGCATGCAATCGCCTTCATAGACAACGTGCGTAGAAGGATTAGAGGCAACTGGGGACGCACCATGTTGTGGGCACTCCGTACGTGCTCGTGTGCATGCAGCGTGCGTGCTTTTCTATCGGTGCTAGCTCTAAGGCCGAGGATGCGGTCGTCTTCGTCTCCAGCTAGTCATTGAGCAACGACGGCAAAGAGGTGCTGCAAGAGATGCGTAGGCGTCGTTGTGTGCGAGCTTCGCCATAGCATGACGAACCAGACGTCTCGCCGCAGATGGCGCACGCCTCCATGCAGCCATGTGTGTGCGCATGCATGTGTTATTCACGTGCATTCTGTGGCCGCGTGTGTGTGCATGCATGTGTTGTGTATGTGTGTTGTGTGCTCCATGCTATATGTGTTTGTGCATGAATTGGATCGGCATGAGTTAGTGTGTCGGCGTGTGTACATGCATGGTTGCATGCATCATGTACATGCGCGGCTTCTTGCATGGTTATCAATAGTTCCTCCGTATCGGTTTATAAGACATGCGTGTCGTTCTAGGTTGACAATTTAACTAGCTAAATATGTATCATATTGGATGAAAAATAAATGTTTAGAAACTACATACACTTAAGAATCTAATGATATACTTTTGGTGACATATAACTCATATTTAGTTAGTCAAATCGATGACCTAGAACTACGCGCACGCCCTATAAACCGAGACAGATGGGAGTATAAACTAATAAAATATCTTCAACTTAGCATCCTGATGTATCGTCTCTAGTGGTTACCGAAGAGTTCATGTTCTTTTATTTGTTTATAGGTGGGCAGGCGGCAAAAAAACAGGGGAAAACACGCAAGGTTCCTTGCAGACACTCCACCGTGAGGTTCCTTGCTCCTTCTCGGTCGTCGGGAATCTATGTTCTTCCACTCTCTTTTTTTACGTGAGCTTTGTTCATCCTTTTGCCAACACGCGAGACATCTAGCATCAAGGTGCACGTGTCATGCAAGAAAATGGAGATAATCAGATAAGCAGTGCGTAAGTGAGTCATGCACTTCAATGGCACATACTCGTACAACGCAATATTTTTTCTCCTTGATGGCACGTGAATAGTGCACATACTCGACGATGGAATACGGGATTGTAGCCATGACATGGTCAGCCCTTTTTGGAGAGAGTACGTACTAAATAACTTTGATGTGTCCCGTTAACTCGCAGAACGACGAGAAGCTTGCTTACTACGCCTTCTCCCTCGCCAACGCGTGCGCAGTGGCTCGCAACACGAGGAGAAACTTTTGCTTACAAGAGGTGGACGTGCAGCAGTTCATTTGGTGTCAGATTGCCAGAAGTACTACCGTAGTACCACCATTATTGTTTGACTTCCAGAAGAGGCGAAGAGCCAAGCGCAAGGCTAGCCATAGTAGGAGTAACATAAGTAGGAGTACCTACTTTTTTATTCTAGAAACAACCACACACGAATATTGGACGGTAGCAGCACAGCAACTGAATCAAAAATGGAACCTTCCCGCCCGGCGCTAGCTGAGCCTGCCACTCCACATTGATGGAAAATCAGGGCGACGCGACCTCTCACTGCTTCCGCCATTGAAGCGGCGCGTCGACCGAGGGCACTGCCTGCTGCATGCCCGGCATTTCATACTACACATACTTTGTGAGACAAAAGGTGGGGCCATTATTAATGATATAGTATTATACTAAAGGGACTAACTATTGTAAGCAGGCTACGTATTAGGTTGGTTCTAGATGATGTGTCAACTTCATATAGCCGGATGTTGGCTATACTGTTAACCATGCTCTAAGTGTGGTGTGAGTCGGAAAATTTATTAAGTCATTAATTAATAATTAATGGATGCCTTAATTACTCAGCCATTTCTGATTCTTTTGGGTAGTGGGGCTATTATTGACTTGGACGTGCGGTTTGGGCCAAAGGCCTACTATTATGTACTACTTGGTCTTACTCGCATGACCGACCTGATAGGCTCTAGCCTAGCCGCCATTGTATCATATGGTTTCGCACCATTCCAGATCTTAGCGCCGCCATGCAATTCTTCTCCATCCCTCCTTCCAGCGTGCACCGCGAGAAGGGACAGTAGTCCTCCGAACCCCGCCTTTCGTGATCCTGTACGGGAGAGGGGCGATCAGGTTTTTGGGAAGCACACTCCTGTGACTGCTGCCATCGACGACTTCCTCAATGACAGCCTTCTTCCCCGAGCTCAGTAACCTCTTCATCAACGACATGATTGACAACATCAACCACAGTGGTTCTGCTCCCGCTGTATAGTATGTGTTTCTGTCCTCCTGGTATAGTCTGCATCATTACTTTGATCTTTGCAATTGTCGTCATGATCTATTTGCTATTGATTCGGATTACATCTCATAGTAAATTGCTCATATATTCAACAATCCAATCCAAAAACCTGATTATAGGCAATTTACTCCAAGTGGTTTTGCTACGCTTTTGAAGCCGCCTACTTTTAAGGGGGTGCAATATAAAAGGTGGCGCACAAGAGCAGTATATTGCTTTAAGATCATGTACTGCTGTGACGCCACTAAGGGTAAGCCTGAGGACGATCTTAATCCTACACAACAGGAAGCTTTTGAGAACATGGATACCCTCTCCAAAGCCGCCCTGCTGAGTGTTCTTGACGATTCCATTGTGGATTCATATATGTCATTTGACAGCGGCAAAGACATGTGGGCTGCGCTCGAGGCCATGTTTGGGGCCTCGGGCGTTGGCAACGAGTTGTACGTCATGGAGCAATTATGTGACTACAGGATGACTGATGAGCACTCTGTTGTTCAGCAGACTCATAAGATACAGTCACTCGCTAAGGAACTTGAGTACTTCAAGTGCATGTTGCCAGACAAATTTGTTGATGGGACCATCATTGCCAACCTTCCACCTTTGTGGAATGATTTTTCTACTTCTCTGAAAAACAAGAGACATGAGTTTTCTGTTTTGGATCCAATTAGTGTTGAGGAACATAGCAGAAATTCAAAATTTTCCTATGTGTCACCAAGATCCATCAATGGAGAAACCAGCAACGAGGGAAGGAGAGTGCATCTACATACCCTTGTAGATCGCTAAGCGTAAGCGTTCAAGAGAACGGGGTTGATGGAGTCGTACTCGTCGTGATCCAAATCACCGATGATCCTAGCGCCGAACGGACGGCACCTACGCGTTCAACATACGTACGGAGCAGCGACGTCTCCTCCTTGATCCAGCAAGGGGGGAGGAGAGGTTGATGGAGATCCAGCAGCACGACGGCGTGGTGGTGGAAGTAGCGGGATTCCAACAGGGCTTCCCCAAGCACTGCGGGAGGAGGGAGATGTGTCATGGGAGGGAGAGCGTGGCGCCAGGGCTCAGGTGTTGTTGCCCTCCCTTCCCCCCACTATATATAGGGCCAAGAGAGAGGGGGGCGCAGCCTTGGCCCTTCCTCCAAGGAAGGGTGCGGCCAGGGAGGAGTCCATCCTCCCCAAGGCACCTAGGCGGTGCCTTCCCCTTTTAGGACTCTTCCTTTCCCTTATCTTTGGTGCATGGGCCTCTTGGGGCTGGTGCCCTTGGCCCATATAGACCAAGGCGCACACCCCTACAGCCCATGTGGCCCCCCGGGGTAGGTGGACCCCCTTGGTGGACCCCCGGACCCCTTTCGGCACTCCCGGTACAATACCGATAATGCGCGAAACTTTTCCGGCGACCAAAACAAGACTTCCCATATATAAATATTTACCTCCGGACCATTCCGGAACTCCTCATGACGTCCGGGATCTCATCCAGGACTCCAAACAACTTTCGGGTTACCGCATACTAATATCTCTATAACCCTAGCGTCATCGAACCTTAAGTGTGTAGACCCTACGGGTTCGGGAGACATGCAGACATGACCGAGATGACTCTCCGGTTAATAACCAACAGCGGGATCTGGATACCCATGTTGGCTCCCACATGTTCCACGATGATCTCATCGGATGAACCATGATGTCAAGGACTTAATCAATCCCATATACAATTCCCTTTGTCTATCGGTACGATACTTGCCCGAGATTCGATCGTCGGTATCCCGATACCTTGTTCAATCTCGTTACCGGCAAGTCTCTTTACTCGTTTTGTAACACATCATCCCGTGATCAACTCCTTGATCACATTGTGCACATTATGATGATGTCCTACCGAGTGGGCCCAGAGATACCTCTCCGTTTACACGGAGTGACAAATCACAGTCTTGATTCGTGCCAACCCAACAGACACTTTCGGAGATACTTGTAGTGTGCCTTTATAGCCACCCAGTTACGTTGTGACGTTTGGCACACCCAAAGCACTCCTACGGTATCCGGGAGTTGCACAATCTCATGGTCTAAGGAAATGATACTTGACATTAGAAAAGCTTTAGCATACGAACTACATGATCTTGTGCTAGGCTTAGGATTGGGTCTTGTCCATCACATCATTCTCCTAATGATGTGATCCCGTTATCAACGACATCCAATGTCCATGGTCAGGAAACCGTAACCATCTATTGATCAACGAGCTAGTCAACTACAAGCTTACTAGGGACATGGTGTTGTCTATGTATCCACACATGTATCTGAGTTTCCTATCAATACAATTCTAGCATGGATAATAAACGATTATCATGAACAAGGAAATATAATAATAACTATTTATTATTGCCACTAGGGCATATTTCCAACAGTCTCCCACTTGCACTAGAGTCAATAATCTAGTTCACATCGTCATGTGATTAACACTCACAGGTCACATCGCCATGTGACCAACATCCAAAGAGTTTACTAGTGTCACTAAACTAGTTCACATCATCATGTGATTAAGACTCAATGAGTTCTGGTTTTGATCATGTTTTGCTTGTGAGAGAGGTTTTAGTCAATGGGTCTGCAACATTCAGATCCGTATGTACTTCGCAAATCTCTAGGTCATATTATAAATGCTGCTTTCATGCTCCACTTGGAGCTATTCCAGATGGTTGCTCCACTATACGTATCCGGTTTGCTACTCAGAGTCATTTGGATAGGTGTTAAAGCTTGCATCGATGTAACCCTTTACGCCGAACTCTTTATCACCTCCATAATCGAGAAACATGTCCTTATTACTCCAAGGACAATTCTGACCGCTGTCTAGTGATCCACTCCTGGATCACCTTTGTACCCTCTTGCCAGACATGTGGCAAGGCACACATCAGGTGCGGTACTTAGCATGGCATACCGTATAGAGCCTATGACAAAAGCATAGGGGACGACCTTCGTCCTTCCTCTTTCTTCTGCCGCGGTCGAGCTTTAAGTCTTAACTTACAACTCAGGCAATAAGTCCTTCTTTGACTGATCCATCTTGAACACCTTCAAGATCATGTCAAGGTATGTGCTCATTTGAAAGTACCATTAAGCGTTTGGATCTATCCTTATAGATCTTGATGCTCAATGTTCAAGTAGCTTAATCCAGGCTTTCCATTGAAAAACACTTTCCAAATAACTCTGCATGCTTTCCAGAAATTCTACATCATTTCTGATCAACAATATGTTAACAACATATACTTATCGGAAATTCTATATTGCTCCCACTCACTTCTTTGGAAATACAAGTTTCTCATAAACTTTGTATAAACCCAAAATCTTTGATCATCATCAAAGCGTATATTCCAACTCCGAGATGCTTACTCCAGTCCTTAGAAGGATTACTAGAGCTTTGCATACTTGTTAGCATCTTTCAGGATTGACAAAACCTTCCGGTTGTATCACATACAACCTTTCCTCAAGAAAATCGACGAGGAAACAATGTTTTGACATCCTATCTGCAAGATTTCATAAACAATGCAGTAATCGCTAATATAATTCCAACAGACTCTTAGCATCTCTACGAGTGAGAAAGTCTCATCGTAGTCAACTCCTTGAACTTGTCAGAAAATATCTTAACGACAAGTCGAGCTTTCTTAATGGTGACATTTACCATCATTGTCCGTCTTCCTTCTAAAATCCATCTATACTCAACAGCCTTACGACCATCGAGTAGTTCTTCCAAAGTCCACACTTTGTTTTCATATATGGATCCTCTCTCGGATTATATGGCCTCGAGCCATTTTGGAATCCAGGCCCACCATCGCTTCTCCATAGCTCGTAGGTTCATTGTTGTCTAGCAACATGACTTCCAAGACAGGATTACGTACCACTCTGAAGTAGTACACATCCTTGTCATCCTATGAGGTTTGGTAGTGACTTGATCTGAAGTTTCATGATCACTATCATAAGCTTCCACTTCAATTGGTGTAGGTGCCACAGGAATAACTTCCTGTGCCCTGCCACACACTAGTCGAAGAGACGGTTCAATAACCTCATCAAGTCTCCACCATCCTCCCACTCAATTCTTTCAAGAGAAACTTTTCCTCGAGAAAGGACCCGATTCTTGAAACAATCCCTTATTGCTTTCGAATCTGAGACAGGAGGTATACCCAACTGTTTTGGGTGTCCTATGGAGATGCATTTATCTGCTTTGGGTTCGAGCTTATCAGCTTGAAACTTTTTCACATAAGCGTCGCAGCCCCAAACTTTTTAAGAAACGACAGCTTAGGTTTATCTAAACCATAGTTCATACGGTGTCATCTCATCGGAATTACGTGGTGCCCTATTTAAAGTGAATGTGGTTGTCTCTAATGCCTAACCCATAAACTATCGTGGTAATTCGATAAGAGACATCATGGTATGCATCATATCCAATAGGGTGCAGTTATGATGTTCGGACACACCATCACACCATGGTGTTCCTGGCTGTATTGGTTGTGAAACAATTTCCACAATGTCTTAATTCCGTGCCAAACTCGTAATTCAGATATTCATCTCTATGCTCACATCATAGACATTTTATCCTCTTGTCACGACGATCTTTCAACTTCACCCTGAAATTACTTGAACCTTTCAATAATTCAGACTCGTGATTCATCAAGTAAATATACTCAATATCTACTCAAATCATCTATGAAGTAAGAACATAATGATATCCACTACACGCCTCAGCACTCATTGGATTGCACACATCAAAATGTATTACTTCCAACAAGTTGCTTTCTAGTTCCATTTTACTGAAAACGAGGCTTTCAGTCATCTTGCCCATGTGGTATGATTTGCATGTCTCAAGTGATTCAAAATCAAGTGAGTCCAAACGATCCATCTGTATAGAGTTTCTTCATGCATATCTACCAACAAACATGGTTCGCATGTCTCAATCCTTTTCAAAAATGAGCGAGTCCAAAGATCCATCAACATGGAGCTTCTTCATGCGTTTTATAACGATATGACTTAAGTGGCAGTGCCACAAGTAGGTGGTACTATCATTACTATCCTATATGAACATGTGTATCACTACGATCGAGATTCAATAAACCATTCATTTTAGGCGTAAGACCATTGAAGGTATTATTCAAATAAACAGAGTAACCATTATTCTGCTTAAATGAATAACCGTATCGCGATAGACATAATCCAATCATGTCTATGCTCAACGCAAACACCAAATAACAATTATTTAGGTTTAACACCAATCTCGATGGTAGAGGGAGCGTGCGATGCTTGATCATATCAACATCGGAAACACTTCCAACACATATCGTCAGTTCACCTTTAGCTAGTCTCCGTTTATTCCGTAGCTTTTATTTCGAGTTACTAACACTTAGCAACCGAACCAGTATCTAATACCCTGGTGCTACTAGGAGTACTAGTAAAGTACACATTAACATAATGTATATCCAATATACTTCTATCGACAGCCTTCTCATCTACCAAGTATCTAGGGTAATTCTGCTCCAGTGGCTGTTCCCCTTATTACAGAAGCACTTAGTCTCGGGTTTGGGTTCAACCTTGGGTTTCTTCACTAGAGCAGCAGCTGATTTGCCGTTTCATGAAGCATCCCTTTTGCCCTTGCCCTCCTTGAAACTAGTGGTTTCACAAACCATCAACAATTGATGCTCCTTTTTGATTTCTACTTTTGTGGTGTCAAACATCGCGAATATCTCAAGGATCATCATATATGTCCCCGATACATTATAGTTCATCACGAAGCTCTAGCAGCTTGGTGGTAATGACTTCGGAGAAACATCACTATCTCATTTGGAAGATCAACTCCCACTCGATTCAAATGATTGTTGTACTCAGACAATCTGAGCACAAGCTCAACAATTGAGCTTTTCTCCCTTAGTTTGCAGGCTAAGAAAATCGTCGGAGGTCTTATACCTCTTGACGTGGGCACGAGCCCGAAATCCCAATTTCAGCCCTCGAAACATCTCATATGTTTCACGACGTTTTAAAACGTCTTTGGTGCCTCAACTCTAAACCGTTTAACTGAACTATCACGTAGTTATCAAAATGTGTATGTCAGATGTTCGCAACATCCATAGACGACGTTCGAGGTTCAGCACACTGAGCGGTGCATTAAGGACATAAGCCTTTTACTGTCTGCATAATTGCTACTATGAACTTTCAACTAATTTTTCTCTATGAACATATCTAAACAGTAGAACTAGAGCGCGAGCTACGACATAATTTGCGAAGATCTTTTGACTATGTTCAGGATAATTAAGTTCATCTTATGAACTCCCACTCAGATAGACATCCCTCTAGTCATCTAAGTGATTACATGATCCGAGTCAACTAGGCCGTGTCCGATCATCACGTGAGACGGACTAGTCAACATCGGTGAACATCTTCATGTTGATCGTATCTACCATACGACTCATGCTCGACCTTTCGGTCTCTTGTGTTCCGAGGCCATGTCTGTACATGCTAGGCTCGTCAAGTCAACCTAAGTGTTTTGCATGTGTTCTGAGGCCATGTCTGTACATGCTAGGCTCGTCAACACCCGTTGTATTCGAACGTAAGAATCTATCACACCCGATCATCACGTGGTGCTTCAAAATGACGAACTTTCGCAACGATGCACAATTAGGGGGAACACTTTCTTGAAATTTTAATGAGGGATCATCTTATTTACTACCGTCGTTCTAAGCAAATAAGATGTATAAACATGATAAACATCACATGCAATCAAATAGTGACATGATATGGCCAATATCATTTTGCTCCATTTGATCTGCATCTTCGGGGCTCCATGATCATCGTTGTCACCGGCATGACACCATGATCTCCATCATCGTGTCTTCTTGAAGTTGTCACGTCATCTATTACTTCTACTACTATGGCTAACGCTTTAGCAATAAAGTAAAGTAATTACATGACGTTTATGTTGACACGCGGGTCATAGATAAATAAAGACAACTCCTATGGCTCCTGCCGGTTGTCATACTCATCGACATGCAAGTCATGATTCCTATTACAAGAACATGATCAATCTCATACATCACATATATCATTCATCACATCCTTTTGGCCATATCACATCACAAGGCATACCCTGCAAAAACAAGTTAGACGTCCTCTAATTGTTGTTTGCATGTTTTACGTGGCTGCTATGGGTTTCTAGCAAGAACGTTTCTTACCTACGCAAAAACCACAACGTGATATGCCAATTGCTATTTACCCTTCATAAGGACCCTTTTCATCGAATCCGATCCGACTAAAGTGGGAGAGACAGACACCCGCTAGCCACCTTATGCAACTAGTGCATGTCAGTCGGTGGAACCAGTCTCATGTAAGAGTACATGTAAGATCGGTCCGGGCCACTTCATCCCACAATGCCGCCGAATCAAGATTGGACTAGTAACGGTAAGCATATTGAACAAAATCAACGCCCACAACTACTTTGTGTTCTACTCGTGCATAGTAACTACGCATAGACCTAGCTCATGATGCCACTGTTGGGGAACGTAGCAGAAATTCAAAATTTTCCTACGTGTCACCAAGATCCATCTATGGAGAAACCAGCAACGAGGGAAGGAGAGTGCATCTACATACCCTTGTAGATCACTAAGAGGAAGCGTTAAAGAGAACGGGGTTGATGGATTCGTACTCGTCGTGATCCAAATCACCGATGATCCTAGCGCCGAACGGACGGCACCTCCGCGTTCAACACACGTACGGAGCAGCGACGTCTCCTCCTTCTTCATCCAGCAAGGGGGGAGGAGAGGTTGATGGAGATCCAGCAGCACGACGGCGTGGTGGTGGAAGTAGCGGGATTCCAACAGGGCTTCGCCAAGCGCTGCGGGAGGAGGGAGATGTGTCATGGGAGAGAGAGGGAGGCGCCAGGGCTCAGGTGTTGTTGCCCTCCCTTCCCCCCACTATATATAGGGCCAATAGTGAGGGGGGGCGCAGCCTTGGCCCTTCCTCCAAGGAAGGGTGCGGCCAGGGAGGAGTCCATCCTCCCCAAGGCACCTAGGAGGTGCCTTCCCCTTTTAGGACTCTTCCTTTCCCTTATCTTTGGCGCATGGACCTCTTGGGGCTGGTGACCTTGGCCCATATAGACCAAGGCACACACCCCTACAGCCCATGTGGCCCCCCGGGGTACGTGGACCCCCTTGGTGGACCCCCGGACCCCTTTCGGCACTCCCAGTACAATACCGATAATGCGCGAAACTTTTCCGGCGACCAAAACAAGACTTCCCATATATAAATCTTTACCTCCGGACCATTCCGGACCTCCTCGTGACATCCGGGATCTCATCCGGGACTCCGAACAACTTTCCGGTTACCGCATACTAATATCTCTATAACCCTAGCGTCACCGAACCTTAAGTGTGTAGACCCTATGGGTTCGGGAGACATGCAGACATGACCGAGATGACTCTCCGGTCAATAACCAACAACGGGATCTGGATACCCATGTTGGCTCCCACATGTTCCACGATGATCTCATCGGATGAACCACGATGTCAAGGACTTAATCAATCCCGTATACAATTCCCTTTTTCTATCGGTACGATACTTGCCCGAGATTCGATCGTCGGTATCCCGATACCTTGTTCAATCTCGTTACCGGCAAGTCTCTTTACTCGTTTCATAACACATCATCCCATGATCAACTCCTTGATCACATTGTGCACATTATGATGATGTCCTACCGAGTGGGCCCAGAGATACCTCTCCGTTTACACGGAGTGACAAATCCCAGTCTCGATTCGTGCCAACCCAACAGACACTTTCAGAGATACCTGTAGTGTACCTTTATAGCCACCCAGTTACGTTGTGACGTTTGGCACACCCAAAGCACTCCTACGGTATCCGGGAGTTGCACAATCTAATGGTCTAAGGAAATGATACTTGACATTAGAAAAGCTTTAGCATATGAACTACATGATCTTGTGCTAGGCTTAGGATTGGGTCTTGTCCATCACATCATTCTCCTAATGATGTGATCCCGTTATCAACGACATCCAATGTCCATGGTCAGGAAATCGTAACCATCTATTGATCAACGAGCTAGTCAACTAGAGGCTTACTAGGGACATGGTGTTGTCTATGTATCCACACATGTATCTGAGTTTCCTATCAATACAATTCTAGCATGGATAATAAACGATTATCATGAACAAGGAAATATAATAATAACTATTTATTATTGCCTCTAGGGCATATTTCCAACAATTAGCACTCTTCATTTTGAAGAGAAGGCGAGAGCAAAATACACACGTGCTTGGGTCGCTGAGGGAGCTTCTAGTGCCCACATGGTACACGAGAAGAACTTCCAGCCCAACCAGCCCCAAAACAACAAGAACAAATCTTAGGGGAAAGGCAAGTTTGATGCAAAGAACAAGCCGTGACATTCTACCAACTTCAAGAAGAATTCTCATAACAGGAAGGGATACAAACCTCAATTTTGGTAGCACCGCACAAAACTTATATGGCTGCATCTACTTGCTGTCAGCTAACCTCATGGTGCTCCAGGTATTCCTACATTCGTAACTAGGTACAATCAGCACCGCAAGATGAAATAAGCTTATTCGTACGTTGACTTGCTGATTGCAGTGCGAAACGATCCTGTCATGTGTGGAGTAGCAAACAAGAAGTGCAGCCAAAGGTGGAAATCAACCAAGGACTTGTGAAATTATATATAATCTTCCTCAGGCAGGTCAGTATCCCCTCTGTCCAGATGATCATGTTTTGTCATGCCGAGCTATTGATATGTGCTACTTTTTTGCAACACCGTTAAGTATAGCTATTGTTTTCCTATCTTTTCAGATTCAGGACATTGAAGATGATTTCAGGGGAACTGCACAATATGGAATCATGTTGAGTCATCTCTATTGCCTCATGTGTTTGCTGCAAATGTGTCACCATCAATTGCAAGACAAGGCAGCTAGCTAGCTGTGGAGTTGCCAACATGCTCAAAGTGCTCGCAACATTGAGAATAAACAAGCATGCCTAGTAAATTAATGCATGTGCAGGGAGGCCCTTTGCTCAGAGAAGCATCGACTGATTTTCTTTATTTCCACACCTTCTCACAGCTTTGTATTGGTTATAGTATGGTGAATCATTGAGATGCATAAACATGTTGAACTTTTGTTCTTCTGAATGTTAGTATGCATACCATATCTTTTGAAGCTTAGTTTAATGTAAATGTTGACTAGCCTTTGAACCTTCACAATCTAGTAAGTATATTGTAGGCCTGTTATTTGACACCTCACTTTGCCGTGCTACGCGACCAGTGTGAATGTCTGCATCTAGTACCGCATCCTCTAATTTGGTGGATGCCAAGTTGAAAAAGGTTACCGATGAGTAGCCATAAGCTGGAGGCGTCTCTTTTTTTCTTTCGAATGGGCAATAAGCTGGAGAGTGTCTCGGGCTGCCTCTAGCACAAGTCCCTCCAGTACTAAACACGAGCAGCCGACTGGGCCGATACAAAAGCCTATCCATCTTAAAGCCCATTTGTTTTTGTTTTTTGTGAGGAGAAGCCCATATTTCTTGAAGAGGGGGCGATCCCAGGAAAACCCTCCTTCCTCCTTGCTTCCACTTACGCTTCCGTCTCGCCCCAATTCCCCCCACTCCCCATCTTCCTCACTCTTCCAAAAAAACTGCTCACCTTCTTCCTCACTCGTACAGAAAACGCATGCTCCTCTTCTTCCACTCCTATAGAAAACCACAGCCCTCCTTCCCCACTCGCACTGCCACTAGGCTCGTCTCTGGCTACTCTTCTCAAACCCGTGAGCTCGGCGCGATGCCCACAAGGAAAATGGAGTCAGCTGGCCCCAGCGCCAAGAAGATGAGGCTCCCGCCAGCGGCGACGCCAGTTGTAGATCCCGCACTCGGCATCGCGGGGAGAAGCGACAAGCCCCCCCCCCCACCCGGATCTGAGGAACAGGTAGAATCTCCGGTGGACCGCATCAGTGATCTCCCGGACGTCATCCTTGAGGAGATCATCTCGCTTCTCCCCACCAAGGATTGCTGCCACACACAAGTCCTCTCAACTCGTTGGCGCCCTCTATGGTGTGATACGTCTCCAACGTATCTATAATTTTTGATTGTTCCATGTTATTATATTATCAACTTTGGATGTTTATGGGCTTTATTATGCACTTTTATATTATTTTTGGGACTAACCTATTAACCCAGAGCCCAGTGCCAGTTTCGTTTTTTGCCTATTTTAGGGTTTCGAAGAAAAGGAAAATCAAACGGAGTCCAAATGACCTGAAACTTCACGGAACTTATTTTTGGATCAGAAGAAGCCAAGAAGACTTGGAGTCTACGTAAGGGATGCTTCGAGGAGGCCACGAGATAGGGGGCGCACCCACCCCCCGGGTGCGCCCTCCACCCTCGTGGGCCCCTCGTGACACCCCTAACGTACTTCTTCCGCCTATATATCTCCATATACCCTAAAAACATCTGGGAGCACAATAGATCGGGAGTTCTGCTGCCAGAAGCCTCCGTAGCCACCGAAAGCTAATCTAGACTCATTTCGGCACCCTGCCGGAGGGGGAATCCTTCTCCGGTGGCCATCTTCATCATCCTAGTGTTCTCCATGACGAGGAGGGAGTAGTTCTCCCTCGGGGCTGAGGGTATGTACCAGTAGCTATGTGTTTGATCTCTCTCTCTCTCTCTCTCTCTCTCGTGTTCTTGAGGTGATACGGTCTTGATGTATCACGAGCTTTGCTATTATATTTGGATCCTATGATGTTTTCCCCCCCTCTACTCTCTTGTAATGGATTGAGTTCCCCTTTGAAGTTATCTTATCGATTGAGTCTTTAAATATTTGAGAACACTTGATGTATGTCTTGCCGTGCGTATCTGTGGTGACAATGGGATATCACGTGATTCACTTGATGTATGTTTTGGTGATCAACTTGCGGGTTCCACCCATGAACCTATGCATAGGGGTTGGCACACGTTTTTGTCGTGATTCTCCGGTAGAAACTTTGGGGCACTCTTTGAGGTTCTATGTGTTGGTTGAATAGATGAATCTGAGATTGTGTGATGCATATCGTATAATCATACCCACGGATACTTCAGGTGACATTGGAGTATCTAGGTGACATTAGGGTTTTGGTTGATTTGTGTCTTAAGGTGTTATTCTAGTACGAACTCTAGGGCTGTTTGTGACAGTTATAGGAATAGCCCAACGGATTGATTGGAAAGAATAACTTTGAGGTGCTTTCGTACCCTACCATAATCTCTTCGTTTGTTTTCCGCTATAAGTGACTTTGGAGTGACTCTTTGTTGCATGTTGAGGGATAGTTATGTGATCCAATTATGATATTATTGTTGAGAGGACTTGCACTAGTGAAAGTATGAACCCTAGGCCTCGTTTCCTATCATTGCAATACTGTTTATGCTCACTTTTACCATTAGTTACCTTGTTGTTTTTATATTTTCAGATTACAAAAACTATTATCTACCATCCATATACTACTTATATCACCATCTCTTCGCCGAACTAGTGCACCTATACAATTTACCATTGTATTGGGTGTGTTGGGGACACAAGAGACTCTTTGTTATTTGGTTGCAGGGTTGCTTGAGAGAGACCATCTTCATCCTACACCTCCTATGGATTGATAAACCTTAGGTCATCCACTTGAGAGAAATTTGCTACTGTCCTACAAACCTCTGCACTTGGAGGCCCAACAACGTCTACAAGAAGAAGGTTGTGTAGTAGACATCAAGCTCTTTTTTGGCGCCGTTGCCGGGGAGGTTAGCGCTTGAAGGTATATCTTTAGATCTTGCAATCGAGTCTTCTAGTTTCTTGTTTTATCACTAGTTTAGTTTTTAAAAGAAAATTACAAAAAAATGGAATTAAGTTTGCCTCATACGCTTCATCTTTTTAATATCTTTCGTGAGTATGATGGAAAGGAAAATTGTGCCAAAGTGTTAGAAGAAGAATGCATTAAAATGTTTGGCACTAAATCTTTGAATGATGAGCATGATTGCAATGTTGTTAGTATGAATTCATTGAATATCCATGATGCTAATGATATGCAAAGCCACAAGCTTGGGGAAGCTATGTTTGATGAAGATGATATTATGATGAAAGCATGCCTCCTATTTATGATGATTATATTGATGAAAGTGGAATTGGAGAGGTCATGACTTTATTTTGTGATGAATCCACTATTCCGGAAGAGGTTCCAATTGATTATGAGAACAAAGTTGCTATCTATGATGATTATTGTGATGACTTGTATGCTATAAAGAATAATGATATCCATGAAACTTGTCATCATGATTTTAGTTTTCAATTGGATTATGCCTCACATGATAATTATTTTGTTGAGTTTGCTCCCACTATTATTCATGAGAAGAATTTTTCTTATGTGGAGAGTAATAAAATTTCTACGCTTGTAGACCATGAAAATAATGCTTTAGGTGCTAGTTATATTGTTGAATTCATTCATGATGCTACTGAAAATTATTATCAGGGAGGAATATATGCTTGTAGGAATTTCAATAATATCAAGTTTCCTCTCTATGTGCTTAAAATTTTGAAGTTGTGCTTGTTTTACCTTCCTATGCAACTTGATTATTGTTCCCACAAGTTGTTTGCTCACAAAATCTCTATGCATATAAAGTGGGTTAGACTTAAATGTGCTAGTCATATTCTTCATGATGCTCTCTTTATGTTACAATTCTTATCTTTTATGTGAGCATCATTGAAATCATCGTGCCTAGCTAGGGGCGTTAAACGATAGCGCTTGTTGGGAGGCAACCCAATTTTATTTTTGTTCCTTGCTTTTTGTTCCTGTTTAGTAATAAATAATTCATCTATCCTCTGTTTAGATGTGGTTTTATGCTTTTAATTAGTTTTTTTCCAAGTAGAACCATTGGGAAGACTTGGGGAAAGTCTTGTTGATCATGCTGTAAAAAACAGAAACTTTAGTGCTCACGAGAATTGCTACCATTTTTATTTGGAAAGTGCTATTTAGTTAATTCTTTTTGCAGATTATTAATAGATAAATTCCTCAGGTCCAAAAATTTATCTGAGAATTTTATGTGTTCCAGAAGTATACGTTTGATCCATATTACTACAGACTGTTTTGTTTTGACAGATTCTGTTTTCGATGTGTTGTTTACTTATTTTGATGAATCTATGGCTAGTAAAAGAGTTTATAAACCATAGAGAAGTTTTAATACAGTAGGTTTAACACCAATATAAATAAAGAATGAGTTCATTACAGTACCTTGAAGTGGTGTTTTGTTTTCTTTCGCTAACGGAGCTTACGAGTTTTCTGTTAAGTTTTGTGTTGTGAAGTTTTCAAGTTTTGGGTAAGGATTCGATGGACTATGGAATAAGGAGTGGCAAGAGCCTAAGCTTCAGGATGCCCAAGGCACCCCAAGGTAATATTCAAGGATAGCCAAGAGCCTAAGCTTGGGGATGCCCCAGAAGGCATCCCTTCTTTCGTCTTCGTTCATCGGCAACTTTACTTGGAGCTATATTTTTATTCACCACATGATATGTGTTTTGCTTGGAGCGTCAATTTATTTTGTTAAGATTGGCTTGCTGTTATTTAGAAAAAAAAATTGCATCTTTTATTTCAATAAAAGTGGTATTGATAGCCTTTACTATGTCTATTTTAGAAGTCCACATGTTGCTGTTTGAAAACAGAAAGTTTACCGCTGTTGCAATAATTCCCTAGAAAACTCAGAATGTGATAAAATGTTTAAACCTTTTGCATATTAAGCTGTGATAAATTTACTACAGTGGGAATTTTATTTCATAATTTTTGGAGCTAAGGAAGTATGGATGTTGCTGCATTCTTTACAGACTGTCCTGTTAAGGCAGATTGCTGTTATGTTTGCATCGTTTGCATATGTTTGCTTCTTTAATGATTCTATTTGAGGATAGGACTATTAAATATGCAGAGGCATTTAGTATGCAATGTTGAATAATAATTTTAGTGATTTGCTACAGTAGAGTATGATAAGGTTTTGGCAATGGTTTATACTAACTTATCTCACGAGTCCTTGTTGAGTTTTGTGTGGATGAAGCTTTTGAGATTTAGGGAGACCGTGATATGAGCGGAATTAAGAAGACACAAAAGCTCAAGCTTGGGGATGCTCAAGGCATCCCAAGATAATATTTCAAGATGTCTCAAGCATCTAAGCTTGGGGATGCTCCGGTTGGCATCCCACCTTTCTTCTTCAACAACTATCGGTTAGTTTCGGTTGATCCTAAGTTTTTGCTTCTTCACATGATGTTTGATATTCTTAGAATGTCATTTTCTATTGCTTTGCTTGCTGTTTGAATAAAATACCAAGATCTGAAAATATTAAATGTTAGAGAGTCTTCACGTAGTTGCATAATTATTCAATTACTCATTGATCTTCACTTATATCTTTCGGAGTAGTTTGTCGTTGCTCTAGTGATTCACTTATATCTTTTTAGAGCACGACGGTGGTTTTATTTTATAGAAATAATTGATCTCTCATGCTTCACTTATATTATTTTGAGAGTCCTTTAGAACAGCATGGTAATTTTCTTTGGTTATGAATTTAGTCCTAATATGATGGGCATCCAAGAGGGATATAATAAAAACTTTCATATAAAGTGCATTGAATACTATGAGAAGTTTGATACTTGATAATTGTTTTGAGATATGGAGATGGTGATATTAGAGTCATGCTAGTTGAGTAGTTGTGAATTTGAGAAATACTTGTGTTGAAGTTTGTGATTCCCGTAGCATGCACGTATGGTGAACCATTATGTGATGAAGTCGGAGCATGATTTATTTATTGATTGTCTTCATTATGAGTGGCGGTCGGGGACGAGCGATGGTCTTTTCCTACCAATCTATCCCCCTAGGAGCATGCGCGTAGTACTTTGTTTTGATAACTAATAAATTTTTGCAATAAGTATGTGAGTTATTTATGACTAATGTTGAGTCACTCTCACCCTTCCACCATTGCTAGCCTCTCTAGTATCGCGCAACTTTCGCTGGTACCTTAAACCCACCATATACCTTCCTCAAAACAGCCACCATACCTGCCTATTATGGCATTTCCATAGCCATTCCGAGATATATTGCCATGCAACTTTCCACCGTTCGGTTTACTATGACACGATCCATCATTGTCATATTGCTTTGCATGATCATGTAGTTGACATTGTATTTGTGGCAAAGCCACCGTTTATAATTCTTTCATACATGTCACTCATGATTCATTGCACATCCTGGTACACCGTCGGAGGCATTCATATAGAGTCATATTTTGTTCTAAGTATCGAGTTGTAATTCTTGAGTTATAAGTAAATAAAAGTGTGATGATCATCATTATTAGAGCATTGTCCCAGTGAGGAAAGGATGATGGAGACTATGATTCCCCCATAAGTCGGGATGAGACTCTGGACGAAAATAAAACAAAAGGCCAAACAAACCCAAAAAAAGAGGCCATAAAAAAGAGAGAGAAAAGGCCCAAATAAAAAAATATGAGAGAAAAAGAGACAAGGGACAATGCTACTATCCTTTTTACCACACTTGTGCTTCAAAGTAGCACCATGATCTTCATGATAGAGAGTCTCCTATGTTGTCACTTTCATATACTAGTGGGAATCTTTCATTATAGAACTTGGCTTGTATATTCCAATGATGGGCTTCCTCAAAATGCCCTAGGTCTTCGTGAGCAAGCGAGTTGGATGCACACCCACTTAGTTTATTTTTGAGCTTTCATACGCTTATAGCTCTAGTGCATCCATTGCATGGCAATACCTACTCACTCACATTGATATCTATTGATGGGCATCTCCATAGCCCGTTGATACGCCTAGTTGATGTGAGACTATCTTCTCCTTTTTTTCTTCCCCACAACCACCATTCTATTCCACCTATACTGCTATGTCCATGGATCACGCTCATGTATTGCATGAAGATTGAAAAGTTTGAGAACATCAAAAGTATGAAACAATTGCTTGGATTGTCATCGACGTTGTGCATGATTTAAATTTGTTGTGTGCTGAAGATGGAGCATAGCCAGACTATATGATTTTGTAGGGATAGCTTTCTTTGGCCATGTTATTTTGAGAAGACATGATTGCTTAGTTAGTATACTTGAAGTATTATTATTTTTATGTCAATATTAAACTTTTGTCTTGAATCTTATGGATCTGAATATTCTTGCCACAATAAAGAAGACTAAATGGATAAATATGTTAGGTAGCATTCCACATAGAAAATTCTGTTTTTATCATTTACCTACTCGAGGACGAGCAGGAATTAAGCTTGGGGATGCTGATACGTCTCCAACGTATCTATAATGTTTGATTGTTCCATGCTATTATATTATCAACTTTTGATGTTTATGGGCTTTATTATGCACTTTTATATTATTTTTGGGACTAACCTATTAACCCAGAGCCCAGTGCCAGTTTCGTTTTTTTGCCTATTTTAGGGTTTCGAAGAAAAGGAAAAGCAAACGGAGTCCAAATGACCTGAAACTTCACAGAACTTATTTTTGGATCATAACAAGCCCAGAAGACTTGGAGTCTATGTAAGGGAAGCTTCGAGGAGGCCACGAGGTAGGGGGCACGCCCACCACCCTTGGGCGCTCCCTCCACCCTCGTGGGCCCCTCGTGGCCCCCCTGACGTACTTATTCCACCTATATATATATATACCTGCATATACCCTAAAAACATCCGGGACCACAATAGATCGGGAGTTCCACCGCCAGAAGCCTACGTAGCCACCGAAAGCCAATCTAGACCCGTTCTGGCACCCTGCCGGAGGGGGAATCCCTATCTGGTGGCCATCTTCATCATACCGGTGCTCTCCATGATGAGGAGGGAGTAGTTCTCCCTCGGGGCTGATGGTATGTACCAGTAGCTATGTGTTTGATCTCTCTCTCTCTCTCGTGTTCTTGAGGTGATACGATCTTGATGTATCGCGAGCTTTGCTATTATATTTGGATCCTATGATGTTTCTTCCCCCCTCTACTGTCTTGTAATGGATTGAGTTTCCCCTTTGAAGTTATCTTATCGGATTGAGTCTTTAAAGATTTGAGAACACTTGATGTATGTCTTGCCGTGCGTATCTGTGGTGACAATGGGATATCACGTGATTCACTTGATGTATGTTTTGGTGATCAACTTGCGGGTTACGCCCATGAACCTATGCATATGGGTTGGCACACGTTTTCGTCGTGATTCTCCGGTAGAAACTTTGGGGTACCCACGGATACTTGAGGTGACATTGGAGTATCTAGGTGACATTAGGGTTTTGGTTGATTTGCGTCTTAAGGTGTTATTCTAGTACGAACTCTAGGGTTTTTTGTGACACTTATAGGAATAACCCAACGGATTGATTGGAAAGAATAACTCTGAGGTGGTTTCGTACCCTACCATAATCTCTTCATTTGTTCTCCGCTATTAGTGACTTTGGAGTGACTCTTTGTTGCATGTTGAGGGATAGTTATGTCGATCCAATTATGATATTATTGTTGAGAGGACTTGCACTAGTGAAAGTATGAACCCTAGGCCTCGTTTCCTATCATTGCAATACCGTTTATGCTCACTTTTACCATTAGTTACCTTGCTGTTTTTATATTTTCAGATTACAAAAATTATTATCTACCATCCATATACTACTTGTATCACCATCTCTTCGCCGAACTAGTGCACCTATACAATTTACCATTGTATTGGGTGCGTTGGGGACACAAAAGACTCTTTGTTATTTGGTTGCAAGTTTGCTTGAGAGAGACTATCTTCATCCTACGCCTCCTATGGATTGATAAACCTTAGGTCATCCACTTGAGGGAAATTTTCTACTGTCCTACAAACCTCTGCACTTGGAGGCCCAACAACGTTTACAAGAAGAAGGTTGTGTAGTAGACATCATGGCGCAGCGTGCCCCTCAATCTCAACTTTCATCAGATATATGTCCTTCCTGAATTTGATCTCCTCAGAGCCATTGTCTCCTCTCACCAGCAGGGCCCCGTTCAACGCCTCTACATCCCGACACGCTACCTGCTGTCCATACCCGGCATGGTGGACGCTTGGCTGACATCCCCTGAAGTCAGAAAACTCCAGCAGTTTGAGTTCTACCATTACCACGAAAGTTTCATACCACGAACATACCAAGAATTCGTGCCCACACCACCATTGTCCATCTCGCGGTTTTCCTCCTCTCTCCACCCCGCCACCTTCGCCCGGTGCCATCTACCAGACGATCTGGTACAAATGCCTCGACTCCCACTGCTAAAAAAACTTTCGCTTGTGGTGGTTTATCTGTCGGAGGCCTCGCTGCACAGCATCATCCACTCCAGTTGCCCTGCCATGGAGCGCTTGCTGATTGTTTTGGGAATAGAAATCCCTATCAGTTGTCTCCAAATAAAGTCTCCTCACCTTAAAAGCATTGGAATTTGTTTTGAAGGACATCAACTCATCATCGAAGATGCCCCTTCACTTGAAAGGTTGCTCCTTGATAATTGTTATAAACCTTCGCAAATAACTGTCGTCTCTGCGCCCAAACTGGAGACCTTGGGTGTAATTCGTGATCCGTTTAATGATCACAAAGAGTTGGTGTTTGTCTCCTCACTTTTTCAGGTACCGTATATTATCATCTACACATTTGTAATCATAAGCTGCATTTTTCATTTGTGCGCATAAGTTTTATATCATCTTGGAGTACACTTTGGGTACTAATATTATGTTATATGCTCAATGAAGAGTTCGGCCATGGATAGCCTATCAATGATGCTGGATTCTATCAAGATCTTATATATAGAATGTATAGTTATGATCTGAACATAATTATTGGCTTGTTGCGATGCTTTCGGTCTCTGGAGAATTTATGTATGGAGGTGATGATTTCATGCACATTGAAAGACTGTATATATATTGTACTAGAATTAACCGTTCAGCTGTTCTCTTTCGACATACTCTTTTTCCAGACCTTAACTGTTTTCAAATCTTCATATCTACTTAGGTACTACAAGCACATGGACAAAAACATATAACCAATCGGTGGCGTAATAAGCACCAGATTTTCTCGGTTCTCATGACATTCATTTGAGGACAATAACGATGGAAGGATATGCATCCAATCAGAAAACAGAAGCTTTGTCACATTCTTCCTGTTGAATGCGAGGTTACTATTGTCCCTGAGGCTTAAGTTTTACCGCAAGAGATTTCTCATGGACGGACACGTTGAAGAGCAAAAAAAGAAGTTTCAGGTGGACAAATGGGCTTCTAAACGTGCTCAGCTTCTATTTACAGCAAGTTGTAGTCATCGTGCAATAAATTTTTATGCACGGGATGTTGATTTTATGGATCAGACCGATCCATTTGTTTGTGACTGCGAAAAAGAGTGGTTGGGTTAGATGTTACTGCCATGTTCAATCTAGGTTTTGTCTAAAAATTTGATGACCAATTAATCCTTGGGCTTTTAGTACCGTTTGTAAGCTTCAGATGCGTGTTGTTTCCCTCGTACTCCCCTCCACCTGCCACTACACTGCCGCATCTTCCACGGCTGATGTTCCTTCCCGTCCGAGGCCTCACCGTCGTTCTCCACCTTGGTTCGTGATACGTCTCGAATGTATCTATAATTTTTGATTGTTCCATGCTATTATATTATCTATTTTGGATGCTTAATGGGCTTTATTATACACTTTTATATTATTTTTGGGACTAACCTAACCTAAGGCCCAATGCAAATTGGTGTTTTTTGCCAATTCAGTGTTTCGCGGAAAAGGAATATCAAACGGAATCCAAACGGAATGAAACCTTCGGGAGAGTTATTTTTGCAACAAACGTGATCCAGAGGACTTGGAGTAGACGTCAAGAAAGGAGTGAGGAGGCCACGAGGTAGGGAGGCGCGCCCCCCACCCTCGTGGGCCCCTCGCAGCTCCACCGACCTACTTCTTCCTCCTATATATATCCATATACCCCAAAAACATCCAGGAGCACCAAAAAACCCTATTTCCACCGCCGCAACCTTCTGTACCCAAGAGATCCCATCTTGGGGCCTTTTTCGGAGCTCCGCCGAAGGGCGAATCAATCACGGAGGGCTTCTACATCAACACCATAGCCTCTCCGATGATGTGTGAGTAGTTTACCACAGACCTCCGGGTCCATAGTTATTAGCTAGATGGCTTCTTCTCTCTCTTTGGATCTCAATACAAAGTTCTCCTCGATCTTCTTGGAGGTCTATTCGATGTAGTTCTTTTTGCGGTGTGTTTGTCGAGATCCGATGAATTGTGGGTTTATGATCAAAATTATCTATGAACAATATTTGATTCTTCTCTGAAATCTTTTATGTATGATTTGTTATCTTTGCAAGTCTCTTCGAATTATCAGTTTGGTTTGGCCTACTAGATTGATCTTTCTTGCAATGGGAGAAGTGCTTAGCTTTGGGTTCAATCTTGCGGTGTCCTTTCCCAGTGAAAGCAGGGGCAGCAAGGCACGTATTGTATTGTTGCCATCGAGGATAAAAAGATGGGGTTTATATCATATTGCTTGAGCTTATCCCTCTACATCATGTCATCTTGCCTAATGCGTTACTCTGTTCTTATGAACTTAATACTCTAGATGCATGCTGGATAGCGGTCGATGTGTGGAGTAATAGTAGTAGATGCAAAATCATTTCAGTCTACTTGTCGCAGACGTGATGCCTATATACATGATCATGCCTAGATATTCTCATAATTATGCACTTTTCTATCAATTGCTCGATAGTAATTTGTTTACCCACCGTAATACTTATGCTATCTTGAGGGAAGCCACTAGTGAAACCTATGGCCCCGGGTCTATCTTCTATCATATAAGTTTCCAGTCTATTTTACTTTGCAATCTTTACTTTCAATCTATATCATAAAAATACCAAAAATATTTATCTTATGATATCTATCAGATCTCACTTTTGCAAGTGGTCATGAAGGGATTGACAACCCCTTTATCATGTTGGTTGCAAGGTTCTTATTTGTTTGTGTAGGTGCGAGGTGACTTGCGTGTAGTCTCCTAATGGATTGATACCTTGGTTCTCAAAAACTAAGGGAAATACTAACGCTACTTTGCTGCATCACCCTTTCCTCTTCAAGGGAAAACCAATGCAGTGCTCAAGAGGTAGCAAGAAGGATTTCTGGCGCCATTGCCGGGGAGATCTACGCACAAGTCAAGACATACCAAGTACCTATCACAAACTCTTATCCCTCACATTACATTATTTGCCATTTGCCTCTCGTTTTCCTCTCCCCCACTTCACCCTTGCCGTTTTATTCTCCCTTTTTCCGTTCGCCTCTTTTTCGCTCGCTTCTTGTGTGCTTGTGTGTTGGATTGTTTGTCACGATGGCTCAAGATAATACTAAATTGTGTGATTTTTCCAATACCAAAAATAATGATTTTATTAGCACTATGATTGCTCCCCTTACCGATGTTGAATCTTGTGAAATTAATACTGCTTTGCTGAATCTTGTCATGAAAGATCCGTTTTCTGGCCTTCCTAGTGAAGATGCCGCTACCCATCTAAACAGCTTTGTTGATTTGTGTGATATGCAAAAGAAGAAAGATGTGGATAATGATATTGTTAAATTGAAGCTATTCCCGTTTTTGCTTAGAGATCATGCTAAAACTTGGTTTTCTTCTTTGCCTAAAAATAGCATTGATTCTTGGAATAAGTGCAAAGATGTTTTTATCTCTAAGTATTTTCCTACCACTAAGATCATCTATCTTAGAAACGATATTATGAACTTTAAGTGTCACGCCCTCGATGCGGCTATATCTCCCACGTGTCGAAGCACGACTTAGAGGCATAACCGCATTGAAAGCAATGTCGCAAGTGAGGTAATCTTCACACAACCCATGTAATACATAAGGGAAAGAGATACATAGTTGGCTTACAATCGCCACTTCACACAATTACATGAATAAAGCATTACATCAACCAGTTACAATCAAGGTCCGACTACGGAACCCAAAATAAAAAAAGAACCCCAAATGTGACACGGTCCCCGATCGACCCCAACTGGGCTCCACTGCTGATCAACTACAACGAAACAACACAAAGGACAAGATCTTCATCGAGCTCCTCCTGAGCTTGGTTGCGTCATCTGCACGAACTCATCGACACCTGCATACTGGTTTTGGAAGTATCTGTGAGCCACGGGGACTCAGCAATCTTGCACCCTCGCGATCAAGACTATTTAAGCTTATGGGAAAGGTAAAGGTATGAGGTGGAGCTGCAGCACGCGACTAGCATATATGGTGGCTAACATACGCAAATGAGAGCGAGAAGAGAAGGCATAGCACGATCGAGAAACTATGATCAAGAAGTGATCCTAGAACAACCTACGTCAAGCATAACTCCAACACCGTGTTCACTTCCCAGACTCTGCCGGAAAGAGACCATCACGGTTACACACGCGGTTGATGCATTTTTTAATTAAGGTCAACTTCAGGTTTTCTACAATCGGACGTTAACAAATTCCCATCTGCCCATAACCGCGGGCACGGCTTTTGAAAGTTCAAATCCCTGCAGGGTGTCCCAACTTAGCCCATCACAAGCTCTCACGATCAATGAAGGAATAGACCTCCTCCCGAGACATTCCGATCAGACTCGGTATCCCGGTTCTACAAGACATTTTGACAGGGTAAAACTAAACCAGCAACACCGCTCGAATGTGCCGACAAATCCCAATAGGAGCTGCACATATCTCTTTCTCAGGGCACACCGGATTGTCCAAACTTCCGGTAGGCCAGCCTAGAGTTGCCCCTGGTGGCCACCGGCGGCTGACAAGTTGGACCAACACTCAGAGGAGCACTGGCCCGGGGGTTTAAAATAATGATGACCCTTGGGCGCGTGACCCCCAAGGGAAAAGAAAAGGCTGGGTGGCGAATGGTAAAACCAATGTTGGGCATTGCTGGAAGAGTTTTACTCAAGGCGAACTATCAAGGGGTTCCCATTATTACCCAACTGCATAAGGAACGCAAAATCCGGGAACATAACACCGATATGACGGAAACAAGGGCGGCAAGAGTGGAACAAAACACCAGGCACAAGGCCGAGCCTTCCACCCTTTACCAAGTATATAGATGCATTAATTAAATAAGAGATATTGTGATATCCCAACAAGTAAACATGTTCCAACAAGGAACAACATCTCCATGTTCCAACAAGGAACAAACTTCAATCTTCACCTGCAACTAACAACGCTATAAGAGGGGCTGAGCAAAGCGGTAACATAGCCAAACAACAGTTTGCTAGGATAAGGTGGGTTAGAGACTTGGTTCAACAATATGGGTGGCATGATAAGCAAGTGGTAGGGATCACAACATAGGCATAGCAAAAGAGCGAGCATCTAGGAAAGCAAAGATAGTAGTGATTTCGAGCGTATGATCATCTTGTCTGAAATCCCGCAAGGAAGAAGAACGAGTCCATGAAGAAGTCAAACGGACGTAGACGAACGGGTCCTCACAAACGTGACGTTACCGGAACCAACCCAAAGAAGCAAACACCGGAAAGAAGCACACAACATAGTAAACAACCAACACATGAACATGGTATGATATGCGGGATGCGGTATGCGATGCATATGCATGATTTGCAAAGGAATGAATGAACCTGGCCTCAACTTGGAAATCCAAGTGTGCCACTGGAAAGATGAGATGAAATCGCTTGAAAATGATATAAAGAACACCGGAATCGGAGTTACGGTTTGGAAATGGCAAACAATTCAGATATGGCACCGGTCTGCGATTTACAGCAAGTAGCCATCTAAATGCAACAAGATAAACATGCTACAACACTCAAACATGGCAACAAAATACATGACACGGATCCACTCATGAAGTTTAACAAAAGATGAACATTGAGCTACGGCCAATTCATCCATTAACACGTTCAAACAAGCATGGCAAAAATGCAATTGGTAAACAGATCTCAGACTTAGTGAAATTAACACTTGTCTGGAATTTCAGATCAGATAGCACTCTTTGGAGCATGAAAACAATATGCTACAGGAACTGATCATGGCAAAGTAAAGCATGGCATGGAGCTACTCAAAGATCTTAACAAAAGTCCCTTAGTGACCTTGAGCCAAAAGGGATCAGAAAATAAAATTGCAAGCATGTGAACATGGCAAAAACATAATCAGTTCTCAGACTTAGTGAAAACTGGAGCATGCTAAAACAGATATCAAGTAGGCATGTTTACGAGCTTGATGCACTCACTACAGAGCAATGCATGACAATCTAAGCATACACCCATCAAGAATACACATTATACAAGCTAGACATGGCAAGAACAATAACATGGCATGCACGGATCAACTACAACATCCTCGGCAAAATCGTTAACAAGTAGACAATCTGCCCAGATTCACGAAATAGCAAAAGTAGAGCTCGATTGACTCAAGCTAGGGTGCTCCATAATTTCAAACAAAGACATGGATGGATATAGAACTACAAGATTAACAAAACATCCTTACTGATCATCCTCAAAAGAGGCACGGATCACTAGGAATCAACATGAACATATGGCCATATGAGATAAACAGGTCAAAGACTTAGTGAAAATACTAAGTCCCTAGAATCATCATCACAAAAATACATGGGTTGCACCTCTGGATAGATGGCAAAACATATAGAAAAACACATGTAGAGCTCATGGGCATATCATGCACATAATAATCATGGCAAAAATGACAAATATCTAATTAGAGCAGCAGATCTGACAATTATCTCAAATAGCACTCTTCTAACAGCATTTCAGGCACCAAGATGAACACAAATGAAAATGATGCAATGAGATGAAATGATGTATTCTATGAGACGTACATTTCGATATGCTATATGCTCAAATCGGAGTTACGGATGCGGAGATACGATGCGATGAACATGTGCATTTGAAACATGGGAAACTCGGGGACTTAGTAGAAATAACCACCTCCAGATCTAGGGTTTGGGACGGATTTTGAAGCGGCCGGATCTTCGCCGGAGAGACTCGCCGGAGATGGGAAAGAAGGCAGGGAGGCGCGGGGCGGCGCCGGAGAAGTGAGGGCGGCCGGATCCGGTCCGGCCCGATCGGATCCGCGACGAGCGGCGGCGGAGGCGGCCCATGGCGGCGGCGGAGGCGCTCCTAGGAGGCCGGAGCAGCGGCGAAGTAGCGATGTGGCGGCGCGGCGGAGCACGCCGGCGAAGGACGAGCGGTGGCACGGGACGCCTGGCGAGGAGGCGCGGGCGCACTTGGCGGCGGCGAGCGGCGATTCGGGCCGGGAGGGCCCGATCTGGGTTCCTCGGCCCGCGGCGGGGCGCGTTGACCGGCGGCGGGGTTGGGTGACGTGGCAGGCGAGGGTTGGTCCGGCGCGGCGCGCGGACATGTCCGGCGCGGTGGAGAAGTGTCCGACAGCGCGGTGGAGAAGAGGCTAGGGTTTCGTCCGCGAAAATGAATGGGGTGCACATATTTATAGGTAGAGGGAGCTAGGAGAGTCCAAATGAGGTGCGGTTTTCATCCACGCGATCGTGATTGAACGACCGAGATGATGGAGTAGGTTTAGGTGGGTTTTGGGCCAAATTGTAGGGGTGTTGGTCTGCAACACACACAAGGCCTTTTCGGTCCCTCGGTTAACCGTTGGAGCATCAAACGAAGTCCAAATGGTACGAAACTTGACAGGCGGTCTACCGGTAGTAACCCAAGGCCGCTTGGCAAGTCTCGGTCCAATACGGAAATGTTTAACACCCGCACACGAAAGAAAGGTAGAAATGACCACCGGAGGAGAACGGAGCACCGGAATGCAAAACGGACAACGGGGAAAATGCTCGGATGCATGAGACGAACATGTATGCAAATGAAATGCACATGATGACATGATATGCAATGCATGACACGCAAGGAATTACAAGGCAACAACAGCGAATAACTAGAGGACACCTGGCACATCGGTCTCGGGGCGTTACATTAAGCAACTAGATCATGAGCATGTTGCACAATCTTGGGAGAGGATGAAATTAATTATTCACAATTGCCCTACTCATGGTTTGAATTTATGGATGATCATACAAAAAATTTATGCTGGACCGAATTTTGCTTCTAGAAATCTTTTAGATTCGGCCGCGAGAGGCACTTTTATGGAAATCACTTTAGGGGAAGCTACCAAACTCCTAGATAATATTATGGTTAATTATTCTCAATGGCACACCGAAAGATCTACTAGTAAAAAGGTTCATGCTATAGAAGAAATTAATGCTTTGGGTGGAAAGATGGACGAACTTATGAAATTTTTTGCTAATAAGAGTGTTTCTTCTGATCCTAATGATATGCCTTTGTCTACTTTGATTGAGAATAATAATGAATCTATGGATGTGAATTTTGTTGGTAGGAATAATTTTGGTAACAGCGCGTATAGAGGAAACTTTAATCCTAGGCCGTATCCTAGTAATTTCTCTAATAATTATGGTTCCTACAACAATTCTTATGGAAATTATAATAAGATGACCTCTGATTTTGAATCTAGTATTAAAGAATTTATTAGTTCGCAAAAGAGTTTCAATGCTTTGATTGAAGAAAAATTGTCTAACATTGATGAGTTGGCTAGGAACGTGGATAGAATTTATCTTGATGTTGATTCTTTGAAACTTAGATCTATTCCACCTAAGCATGATATCAATGAGTCTCTGAAAGCCATGAGAATTTCCATTGATGAGTTCAAAGAAAGAACCGCTAAGATGCGTGCAAAAAAGGATTGATTTATAAAAACATGTTCTTCTAGTTTTGATGATAATAAGGATGAAGATCTAAAAGTGATTGATGTGTCTCCTATTAAATCTTTGTTTTGCAATATGAATCTTGATAATGATGGTACTGGAGATGAGTCAACTTTAGTTAAAAGGCGTCCCAATGATTCAGAGTTTTTAGATCTTGATGCATAAATTAATAAAAGTGGGATTGAAGAGGTCAAAACTTTACTTAGCAATGAACCCACTATTTTGGATTTCAAGGGATTTAGTTATGATAATTGCTCTTTGATAGATTGTATTTCCTTGTTACAATCTGTGCTAAATTCTTTGCATGCTTATAGTCAAAATAAAGCTTTTACCAAACATACCGTTGATACTTTAATGCAATCTAATGAAGAAAAGCTTGAATTAGAAGTTTCTATCCCTAGAAAACTTCATGATGAGTGAGAACCTACTATTAAAATTAAAATTATAGATCATGAATGCTATGCTTTATGTGATTTGGGTGCTAGCGTTTCCACGATTCCAAAAACTTTGTGTGATGTGTTAGGTTTCCGTTAATTTGATGATTGTTCTTTAAATTTGCACCTCGCAGATTCCACTATTAAGAAACATATGGGAAGGATTAATGATGTTCTTATTGTTGCAAATAGAAATTATGTGCCCGTAGATTTCATTGTTCTTGATATTGATTGCAATCCTACATGTCCCATTATTCTTGGTAGACCTTTCCTTAGAACGATTGGTGCAATTATTGATATGAAAGAAGGGAATATTATATTCCAATTTCTGTTAAGGAAAGGCATGGAACACTTTCCTAGAAAGAAAATTAAATTACCTTATGAATCTATTATGAGAGCCACTTATGGATTGCATACCACATATGATAATACCTAGATCTATTCTTGCTTTTATGCCTAGCTAGGGGCGTTAAACGATAGCGCTTGTTGGGAGGCAACCCAATTTTATTTTTGCTTCTTGCTTTTTGGTTCTATTTAGTAATAAATAATTCATCTAGACACTTTTTAGATGTGGTTTTATGCTTTTAATTAGTGTTTGTGCCAAGTAGAACCATTGGGAAGACTTGGGGGAGTTTTTGCGATCTTGCTGTAAAAAAAAGAAACTTTAGCGCTCACGAGATTTGCTGCCATTTTTTACTGGAGAGTGCGATTAGGTTGATTCTTTCTGAAGATGATTAATAGACAAATTCCTCACGTCCACAAATTTATTTCGGAATTTTTGGGGTTACAGAAGTATTCGAAACCTACAGATTACTACAGACTGTTCTGTTTTTGACAGATTCTGTTTTTCGTGTGTTGTTTGCTTATTTTGATGAATCTATGGCTAGTATCGAAGGGTATGTGTAACGCCCTGGACACACCCACCGGTGGTCGTTACTCCTAGCGGGATCTAGACTGGCCCCATAGATCAATACTAGTCTTTTCTGCGCACTTTGTCCTCACTCATGCGCACCCAGGAGCAACTTTCCGGTCAGTCACCCATCCTGAAACTACTCTAAGCTGACCACGCTTAAATTTAGAGTTCTTTCCGAATGGGCTCCCGGAAAATAAGGAATTCCTTATTGATATGAGTAGTCTATCATCCCTAATAAGCTAGGCTATCACATACACCCCCACTCAGAGGAACCGACGTCCTCGTCGGGCCATAGGAACGTTCCCTCTTGGCACATACGTTTGTGCATCTAGTCCGGCACATGTGTCATGCCGTGTGCCACGACGGGTCAAAAATGCCATGCACAACGTGACCGTGCACCTGTCCGCAAACATCCATGTAACCGCGAGGGTCGGCTATGATACCAACTTGTAACGCCCTGGACACGCCCACCAGTGATCGTTACTCTTAGCGGGATCTAGACTGGCCCCATAGATCAACACTAGTCTTTTTTGCACACTTTCTCCTCACTCATGCGCACCCAGGAGCAACTTACCAGTCGGTCACCCATCCTGAAACTACTCTAAGCTGAGCACGCTTAACTTTAGAGTTCTTTCCAAATGGGCTCTCGGAAAAGAAGGAATTCCTTATTGATATGAGTAGTATATCATCCCTAACCAGGTTATCACACCTGGTAACCGGGATCACCCCACCTTCCTTGCATGACATGCTCCCGCCACACTTCCGTTTCCATCAGTATCTCCATGAGCTACCGGAACCGATATGTTGTCGTGGCATCATTTTTGGATTCGTTGCCGTGGCATCCCTTTCGTTTCCGCCACGATGACAAATGATTCATAACATGCTCTTATCAACATTTTCATAAATATTGCATAAAACTTGCAAATGTCATCTGCATCATGATAACAACATTTAAAATGTTTAAATTGTTGTTTGCTTCATTTTCTAGATATCCACATGGGGATTTACCAGAATGGTTGTTGTTATTTCCGGCCTCATTTAAACTTGCCTAAATGTTTAGTTTACTTATGCTTCACCTCTTGCCATGTTTAACAACATTTAATATTGTTGGGTACATAAACGGGAGTGAACTAAATAATCGAATGTGGTGTTCCGTCAATATGCAACTCGTTGCATATTGAGATCCACTTAACTTGTAGTGTTGGTTGTGCACTTCGCCATGCCATGCATATTTAAAACGGACATGCATCATCCTTGGTTGTGCATCATGCCATGTTTATGCTTGTGTGTTTACCATGTTGCTTGTTTCTTTCCAGGTTGCTTCTCTCGTTAGCTTCAGTTTCATTCCAGAGTTGTGAGGATTCGTTCGACTATGTCTGTTTGTCTTCTTCATGGACTCGTTCTTCTTCCTATCAGGATTCGGGCAAGATGACCATACCCTCAAAATCACTTCTATCTTTGCTTGCTAGTTGTTCGTTCTGTCGCTATGTTGCGCTACCTACCACTTGTTTATCAAGCCTCCCATATTGCCATGTCAAGCCTCTAACCCACCTTCCTAGCAAACCGTTGTTTGCCTATGTTACCGCTTTTGTTCAGCCCCTCTTATAGCGCTACTAGTTGTAGGTGAAGCTGAAGTTTGTTCCATGTTGGAACATGGATATGTTGGGATATCACAATATCTCTTATTTTAATTAATGCATCTATATACTCGGTGAAGGGTGGAAGGCTCGGAATTATGCCTAGTGTTTTGTTCCACCCTTTCCGCCCTAGTTTCCGTCATACCGGTGTTATGTTCCTTGATTTTGCGTTCCTTACGCGGTTGGGTGTTATGGGAACCCCTTGACAGTTCGCTTTGAATAGAACTCCTCCAGCAATGCCCAACCTTGGTTTTAACATTTGCCACCACCACCTATTACTTTTCCCTTGGGAGTCATGCTCCCGAGGGTCATCTTTATTTTAACCCCCCTGGGCCAGTGCTTCTCTAAGTGTTGGTCCGAACCGAGCTGCATGTGGGGCCACCTCGGGGAAACTTGAGGGCTGGTTTTAATCGTAGCTAGTTTCATGCGGTGTTGCCCTAAGAACAAGATATGTGCGACTCCATTCGGGATTGTCGGCACATCAGGCGGCTTTCCTGGTCTTGTTTTACCATTGTCGAAATGTCTTGTAACCAGGATTTCGAGACTGGTCGGGTCTTTCCGGGAGATGGAATATCCTTCGTTGACTGTGAGAGCTTGTGATGGGATAAGTTGGGACACCCATGCAGGGTATAAACTTTCGAGAGTTGTGCCCGCGGTTATGTGGCAGACGGGAATTTGTTAATGTCTGGTTGTAGAGAACTTGACAGTCGACTTAATTAAAATTGCATCAACCGCGTGTGTAGCCGTGATGGTCTCTTTTCGGCGGAGTCCGGGAAGTGAACACGGTCATGTGTTATGCTTGAACGTAAGTACTTTCAGGATCACTTCTTGATCACTTCTAGCTTCTCGACCGATGTGTTGCTTCTCTTCTCGCTCTTATTTGCGTATGTTAGCCACCATATTTGCTTAGCACTTGCTGCAGCTCCACCTCATTACCCTATCCTACCCATAAGCTTAAATAGTCTTGATCTCGCGGGTGTGAGATTGTTGAGTCCTCGTGACTCACAGATACTACCAAACAGTTGCAGGTGCCGATGATACCAGTGCAGGTGATGCTACCGAGCTCAACTGGGATCTCGATAAAGATCTTGTTCATGGTGTTGTGTCTTTTTTGGTTGATCAGTAGTGGAGCCCAGTTGGGTCAATCGAGGATCTAGCAATTGGGGTTGTCTTCTTTTATTTTGGTTCCGTAGTCGGACCTTGATTGTACTCTGGATGATGTATGTTTAACTTGTATTTGTGTGAAGTGGCGATTGTAAGCCAACTCTTTATCCCTTTCTTATTCAGTACATGGGATCGTGTGAAGATTACCCCTCTTGCAACAAAACTACCATGCGGCTATGCCTCTAAGTCGTGCTCCGACGCGTGGGAGATATAGCCGCATTGTGGGTGTTACACCGGGTTCCCACGAGACGACGGCATGGCAACGAGGAGGAACAACGTGCAAGCGACAATTCGAGCATGGTGCAAACACGAGCATCTCATGCATCACACATGATTTCATTCACGGGTCGACTTGGCGGTTATACCTTCGAAACGTGCGTTTTGAGGCGGACCGAGTTCAAAGCAATGGAGATGTTCATGGATCATCGTACAAGTAGTGGTACTTTTCCGGAGAGGAACTTTATTTACCCAACGTCTCCGAGGCGACGATGGTCGTACACGGCAACTGTAGTTGAACTTGTAGGGTCGTCAATTTCGTGGTACTTATGCGAATCCACGGGAAACGGTAGTCGTACACGGTTCATCGAGGAACTTGACATTTCGGCCTGTAGTCGTTCGAGCATCTGACAGTAGTGGTACTTGGCCAAATGCACGTCGACTGTAGTTGTCTTGTATCGTCGTGGAGGTAGTCGTTAACTTGGTGGTCTTATCAGAACCTCGTCAACAGTAGAGATCCACCTTGGCGTTCCGAAGGGGCACTTGTCGTCGTGGTACTTGGTGATTTCGGAGACGGTGGAAGACAAACTTGGCGGTCCTCGTTGACCTGGTACTTGGCGTTATTTCCTATTCGATGGTCGACCTTGGCGTCAACCACAACAGCAACTAGAAATACACAAAGCAGCAACAGGAGGCTGCAGAGGTGGTTGAACTCAAGCGGTTCACGGTGCGGTCACGCGAGCAACGCTCGCGTACTGAAACTAATGAAGCGGGTGGCGACAGCTTCGTGCGTTTGATCGAAGCAGAGACGAGACCCTACGGCAGGAAGTGAGCATGGACAGTCGGGACGAGAGGAGCCGGGCGGAGCCGGCCCAATCCGGCGGCTGGGACGGCAGGGACGGGAAGGACACACATGGCGGCTCCGGTCGCCGGCGGCCAAGGCAGCAGAGAAGGTCAGCGGGTGGAGCTCGAGGCAGGAGGTGAAGAAGATGCAACGACGCGATCTCCGGCGAGAAGGCAAGGCAGAGGAGGGCAGGAACGGTCGGACGGTGCAGTCCGACAAGATGCATCAGGGCGACGGCCAAGCAAAGAGGAGGAGACAAAGGGGCCTCGGGCGGATGTTGAGGTCGCCGGCGAAGTTGCGAGGTGGCGCTCGGCATCCCTGGCGATGCGGCAGGGCAAGGAGCTCGGGATGACTCCTGCAGAGGAGCAGAGAGGAGCAGGCCGGGCAAGGTCAGGCGGCGGCGGGGATGCAGCGAGGAAGCCTGTGGCGGACGGAGGAGAAGGACGAGGTGATCGGGTGCAGTGGGATTTGTGGCCTGCGTGCGTGGGTGTGCGAGGCTAGCTGTCGGTGTACAAAAAGAGGGGTACACTTTTTGTACCCCTATAACTGTGCACGGGCAGTCTGAGCCGCAGATACCACCACACCAAGCAAGGCAAGGGAGGTGAGCCAGGGTAAGACCGAAGCTCAAGAGAACTAGAACGACGCCAAGGCCAAGACCACGAAGAGCAAAGGGGACGAAGCGGACTCCCCCGGCAAGATCCTTGCCAGGAGACAGTTCTAGCAGCCCCGGCAAGACCCTTGCCGCGGCGACTCGTCCCGCCCCTATGGAGCAAATCAACCTTGAGTCCACTACCCCCAAAGGGCAAGGATTCAGGAGACATCCCCGTGGCGGCATGCAGATCTTTGTGAAGACATTCAAGATCAGATACGCACTAAGGAGACGACAACCCTTGGCGGGATCCCAGCCGAGGAAGACCACAAGGCCCCAGGCAAGCACCTTGCCGGGGATGACAGCAGGCGCCTCGGCAAGACCCTTGCCGGGGCCCCGGCAAGGCCCTTGCCGAGGACACCTGCAGGGCCACCATCAGGCCCACGCCGACTAAACCTCCACCACCGCATGCATGCAGCTGCCGACCCAACCAGCTACGTAGGCACCCGCTTGGCGGCATGCAGATCTTCATGAAGACCCACCACTGCACCACCTCAGCTGCCTACCTACCTACATGGCATCGCAAGCGTCGCTGGCCAGGGCGCGTGTCGACACAAGAAGGAGGGTGACGGACGAGACAGGTTTCTCCCCCGTCCCCGATAAAGTAAGGACACCTAAGCAAGACGCATTAAATGTGCCTTGTCATGTGATGCGGAGGATAACCTCGCAGCATAGTACCCTTTCCACCTCTTGTGTGCCACTGTGGCAACCCCTTTTTTCTATAAAAGGAGGCCCGAGGCGACCAGAGGAGGGATTCGACTTTTTGGAGCTCCTCACGCCCCATAACTAGCTCAAGAACACAGATATACAATCCACCAAAGCAGGAGTAGGGTTTTACGCATCCTCGCGGCCCGGACCTGGATAAACGAACCGTGTGCTATCTGTTTGATCCACTCTTCTCACGACCCCGCGCCCCGCTAACCACAGTAGGGATTCTTGTGATCCCATAGGTGTCGTTCCCACTAACATCTTTGGCGCGCCTGGTAGGGGGGCGCAGTTGTGAGAATCGGCTTTAGCAGTTAGCCCGGCACTCCTTCATCTTCGTGACCCTTGGAGAAGAAAGGAGGCCAGAAGATCGGCACTCGAGCGATTGCAAACAGAAGCTAAGTTGCACTGAACCCTTATTTGTTCTATCCTTCTTATATGAGGTTATCCCCCCCCAAAGATGTCACGCCTTTGTATGAGAAACCTGCACGCCAGGGGGCTCTCCCACGATCGGCAACGCCCTTGCCCTGTTTCGAGTCCGCTCAACAGCTCAAGCGGCTGCGTCGAGAATGGCAGAGTAGCCTTCCGCGATCAACAACGCCCTCGATTCTGACTCGAGTCAAGCTCGACAGTTCGAGCGGCCGCGTTCAGAACGGAAAGGTGGCTCGTCCGGCAGCACGCATACCCAGCAGGCCCATGGGGATCCGTCCCCAAAACGCCGCTAGGGGCTTCGGCGCCGGCGAGCCTACCCAATCGACGTAGGGCGGACATACAAAGAGGAATTGAACGGGGAAAATAACGTGCTTGAAATTAAGAGTACTGCAAAAGTTATGTTACATCACATCATTGCTGCGGTTCTTACTAAAGATAAAATTTGTCTTGGTCGGGAACCCGCAGCGGCGAAGAAGAACGGGATGCCTAATCCCGGCGCTGGCCTTCCACCCTCTTGATTTCGTTGATGCAGTCGATGATGGGCTTGATGCGCTCCTTGAGCACCGTGAGGTCAGTACCATCCGACAAGCTATCCATAGCGGCCTCAAAGTCAAGGTCGGGATTCCAGTACGCCATCTTGGTGAGGACCTTGGTCACGACCCTCCGGCAAAGTCGCCGGGCCTCCCCGGCCAACGTGGCCGATCTGCTGGAGTGAAGATAAGCCAAGGCTCCAAGGATGCCCTCGAAGAACTGGGTCAGCTTGGCGTTGACGGTCCCACTGCGCTTAGGGGCATACCTCACGTTTGGCATCCCCATGGTGGCCAACTGCGAGGTGACCCTGCCGGCGACGTCCTCCAGACGGCTGATCCATCTGTTCTCGCCCGCCACATATTCCTGGTGGGAGGCGGCCTCGTTCGCCCGCAGCTTCTTCTCCTCCTCCAGGCTCCTGGTCAAGGTCTCCTCCCGAGCCGTGCTCTCCGACAACATCTTCTCAAGATTCTCCAGCTTCAGCTTGAGATCTCTGATGGAGTTTTGCGCTTCGGAGAGCTCCCCAGCCCTGCTGATGACCGCTCCTAGCGCCTCTACCAAGGCGCTGTTGAGCGTGCTCTTCTCGTTGGACAGCTTGAGGGCCTGCTCCTTCAGCTCGTCCCGCTCTACCTCCAACTCCTTCACCTTGCTGGCATGGGCCAGAGCTTGGGCATCGAGTGCCTCTTTGTGCCTCTGCTCCAGCTCGCGAGTCCGTCGAACGACAAGGGCCTCGAGCTCCTCATCCTTGCCGCGGAGCGTTGCGGCAAGCTTCGCCTCACGCATGGAGAGGTCCTCTTCCTGGGAATCCAATGCGGCTTGATGCTGGTTCCGGGCGGCCTCGGCCGTGGTAGCCAAGTTCGCCGCCTTTTCCTGGGCCTTCTCGATGTCAGCCATCTTCATGGTGAGCTCTACATCGCGCTTAGCCAATTCCTCCTGAAAGGCCCTCTGCTCCTCGCGAGTCTGGTGAAACCAGGTCTGCGTCTCAGCAATGCGCGCCTTGAAGTCCACCTCTGCGTTGTTCACCGTTGCCATCCTGGACTTGACCTTGTCCAGGAGAGCACGGTAGAGCGCTTGGAGCTTCCGGAAATTGGCTCCCATGGCACGAAAAAGCTGCTCTTCTGGAGAACCATCGCCGCCAACGCCTGGCTCATCGACAACCTCGAGCCTGGTGGCGGCAAGCACCTCGCCGTCAAACACATCCCCTTCGGCGGGCGCTCGGGAACTTAACGCCCCTGGAAGATGGACAAAAAGATCGTCGCCCACCTTCAGGTATCTGCCGGGGCCCGAGGTTGAGGAGGAAGGAGGCTGATCATCAACCACCTCTTCCTCGGCGGTGGCCTTGCCGGCTTCCCCGGCGGGCCCACCGCTGGCGCCCTCGGCAGAAGCCTCGCCGGTCGCCTTGGCGGCCCCCGCAGTGGTGTACTCGGCAGCATCCTTGGCGGCCTCATCAGCGGCGGCCTCGTCAGCATCTCTGGCGGCCCCCTCGGCGGCAATCCTGTCGGCCTCCGCCGCGGCCTCCTCAGCAATATTCCCAACAACAGTATCCACGTCCTCCATACCTATTGAAGGAGGGCCTGAGTAGTAATGGGAGCATTGAAGCCAAGAAAAACAATAAGGAAAAAACAGAGATGGAGGACAGGCAACTCACCAGTGCTAGGCTGCGAAGCAGAAGTCCCCCCCCCCCCGCCAGCATTTGACGCCGTGGCAGAGTCACCAGCGCCCAAATTCCCCTCTTCCTCCATGGATGTGGGCTCCGTGCTTGATGCCCTTGCCGGGGACGCCCCTCGCGGCGGCATAGTTGATGGGGGTGGTGTGTTGGGGGTAGCCCTCTGCGGCTCCTCCTACTGTCGCTCCCCTCCTGCAAACCCGACAAGGTCAACACCATAGCATCAAATGCCTACCACGTGTCGAATAAGAGGAGGGTGACAAACTTACGCTGGGGGCTGTGCCGGGGACAGCTGTCCGGGCTGCTCAACACCACCAGTGGCGTCTTTGAAGCCCTAGCCGGGGGCTGACTGCACGTCGAGGCCTTCACCCTCTTCACCCTCTGGGCCAATGTCTCTGCATCCCTGCAAAAGCAAAAACGGATCAAGATGAGTGACTTAATTCAGAGGAATGGAAATGGCAGTAAGGAACGGAGTACTTACTCGTCATCCATCTCCTCCTCTTCCACCACTCCCCTTTTCCTCTTCGGGCTGAGAGGCCCAAGATCAAAAGGGAGCTCCACGTCAACATCCGAGTCGACATCTGCCGGAGGAGGCGAAGAAGGCAGGGTTTGTGCGCGCCCAGATGGGGAAGGGGCAGTTGTCTTCTTCTTCTCAGCGGCATTCGTCAGCATCTTCGCTGCCGTGGCCCTCGTATGACGCCCGGACCCTTCCAGGGTCAATTGAGGCCGCGCAGCCCTGCCGGGCCGAACCGGCTCGCCAGAGCCAGCCCGCCGCAGGACTCGCCCTCTTCCCCTGGCTGGCGTCGAGCCCGCCGCCACATCCTCCTCCCCTGATGACTCGTCGGCCGCATCTTCGACAAGTGGAGCTCCCGTGTCGGCGCTGCTAACCTCCCTGGAGGCCGTCGCCCACCGGGTGAGCTCCTCTTCCTCCGCAGTCGTTGCGGCCTTGTACTCCACACCCCCGGCGCTGCCGGCCTCCATGGCAAGTTGTGCCTCCCTCGCCCTAGTGGCGATGTAGTCCAGCTCTGCCTGGGTGGTGTCCATGATAAGCCACCGCTCGGCGTCAGCATTGACATACACCTCGATCAGGGTGTCAAAGAATTGCTGCACATCAGCATCCTTCAGCTCCTTCCAGCTCGGGACAGGACCGTGTGCGTTACAGTCCGGCATCATAGCGATGATCTCGGACCGACGTGAATTATTGCACAACGGGACCACCCCCGCTGGCAACTTGAAAAACGGCCCCTTGATGGCCTGTCCGACCTTTGCGGTAGCCCTCGCGGCCTTGCCGGTCCGTTTGACCTCGCCTTCGCGACACACATCAAGCTGAAAAAGCTGCTGGCAGAAGTGGGCATGCGCCATCACCATGAAATTGTGGTCGAGGCCGGGGCGGAGTCGCATAATGTCAGCCGGATTCGTAAAAAGCCAGGCTGGCCTCCCCTTGTTGTGCAACGGGGCGATCCGGCAACGAATGAAGTCCGCCCCGATCATCTCAAGGGTGAGTCCAGCCCGGGTGAGCCGGAGAATCCTGGTGGTGGCGACAGTGAGCCTCCCGTCGGCGACGTCGACATCACTCCAATCGCTGTCGCGGACCGGCGGCACTCGGCAGACCTTGCAGAATTCCGGCGAGCCTTCATCTTCAATCCAGCACCACCGGCCATGCCATTCCTCCCACCTCTCCTTCACGGCATCGTCCGGGTACACCCCCTTGGATCTTGGGATCCAGGTGACGCAACCAGAGACGGCACCTCCCGGTTGGATCCGAGGGGAGAAATAATGGCGGAAGAGTGCCGTGTTGGGCTGCACCCCGACAAAGCCTTCGCAAAGATGTGCGAAGAAAACCATGCATGCCACCGCGTTCGGAGTAAAATCCAAGAGGCGAAAGCCGAAGGTGTGCATGATGTCACAGAAAAAATCAGAAAAAGGGGGACATAACCCGCAAGAAAGATAATCGACAAAAAAGGGATACCGATTTGGGGCAAGATCGGCGCAAGCGGCAGGAATGACGCGCGTCGCCGGTTGTCCCGAATTCTCTCCCCCCATCTTCACTCCCCATAGAGGCCTGAAGGAGGCCCGGAGCTCACGAACATCAACCGTCGAGGGGAAGACGAAGGCGGATTTCGTCCAGTCCCCCAATAGCGCACTCTCCGGCGGCTCCACAGTCCCAGCGCCCTTAGCCACCCCCTTGCCCTTGGTGGATTTGGGCGCCATGGTGGCTAAGAAAGTTAGAGGACTGAGGAAGGGGGATGGCGAAGCAACGACGGCGGGCGTCAGCGGAAGCTTAGGAGGGAAGGAAGAAGATGATGAAAGAATGCGGGACGCCATCCCCCCTCCCGCTCTTTATAAAGGATCGGGGTTGGGGCTCGGCCGCCCCGCTCGGCCAATCAAGATACGGAAGGCGCAGGGAGCCAGGACCGACCCGCCGCCCCAACCAGCGATGGCCCGGTTTCCCGCCTCCATCATTTGCCACCCCAGGCGCATGGGAGACACCTGGCGGACGTGCAGAACCGAGGGGACGGGTGAGACGACCACTCCCCACCCCGTGATCATGGGGAGTGGACGCCTTGAAGACCGTGCGTCAGACCCATTCAGTAAATGGGCCGCGCCTCCACGCCTCCCTCCGTTTATGGGGAAGGCGTGAACCGCCCCTTTACTATGATGTGACGCATGCCTGCGGGAACCAACCCCACGCATGCCGCCCACGTCACATGCGCCTCCCCACGCCACGCCACGCGCGGGAATCGTGGGAAGCGCAGCGCGCAAAGAATCTTACCACGGTAGAAACCGCCCCGCCTGCCCGCGCACCGTTTTTGGGCCTAGCCCAACAACGCGTTGCGCTTATGTGTGTCCCAGGCCCGGGGGCTCTTGTCGGTGTACAAAAAGAGGGGTACACTTTTTGTACCCCTATAACTATGCACGGGCAGTCTGAGCCGCGGATACCACCACACCAAGCAAGGCAAGGGAGGTGAGCCAGGGTAAGACCGAAGCTCAAGAGAACTAGAATGATGCCAAGGCCAAGACCACGAAGAGCAAAGGGGACAAAGCGGACTCCCCCAGCAAGATCCTTGCTGGGAGACAGTTCTAGCAGCCCCGGCAAGACCCTTGCCGCGGCGACTCGTCCCGCGCCTACGGAGAAAATCACCCTTGAGTCCACTGCCCCCAAAGGGCAAGGATTCAGGAGACATCCTCATGGCGGCATGCAGATCTTTGTGAAGACATTCAAGATCAGATATGCACTAAGGAGACGACAACCCTTGGCGGGATCCCAGCCAAGGAAGACCACAAGGCCCCGGCAAGCGCCTTGTCGGGGATGACAGCAGGCGCCTCGGCAAGACCCTTGCTGGGGCCCCGGCAAGGCCCTTGCAGAGGACACCCACAGGGCCACCATCAGGCCCACGTCGACTAAACCTCCACCACCGCATGCAGGCAGCTGCCGACCCAACCAGCTGGGCAGGCACCCGCGTGGCGGCATGCAGATCTTTGTGAAGACCCACCACTGCGCCACCTCAGCTACCTGCCTACCTACATGGCATCGCAGGCGTCGCTGGCTAGGGCGCGTGTCGACACAAGAAGGAGCGGAGACGGACGAGATAGGTTTCTCCCCCGTCCCCGATAAAGCAAGGACACCTAAGCAAGACGCATTAAATGCGCCTTGTCATGTGATGCGAAGGATAACCTCGCAGCACTGTACCCTTTCCACCTCCTGTGTGCCACTTTGGCAACCCCTTTTTTCTATAAAAGGAGGCCCGAGGCGACCAGAGGAGGGATTCATCTTTTTGGAGCTCCTCACGCCCCAAGGCTAGCTCAAGAACACAGATATACAATCCACAAAAGCAGGAGTAGGGTTTTACGCATCCTCACGGCCCGAACCTGGATAAACAGACAGTGTGCTATCTATTTGATCCGCTCTTCTCACGACCCCGCGCCCCGCTAACCAAAGTAGGGATTCTTGTGATCCCATAGGTGTCGTTCCCACCGACACTGGCGGACGGAGGGAGAGATTGGATCGATGAAGATGGGGGTTCGGGTGTGGGTTCTCCTGGCGGCATGAGGAGGGAGACGAGGGATGGGATCGAGGGAGAGAGAGGGGTAGGGGTATCGGTCGGTGCTAGGGTTAGAGGAGAGGAACTGGGTTGTTGGGCCTAGGAGGCTGCGGGAGGCCTTGGGCCGAGAGGAGCAAATGGCCCGGGAGGTGGGCTTCTGCTGCTGACCTCCTCACATAACAGGGAAAAACAAAGAGAGAAAAGGGAGAGGAAAGAAAGGGGATGGTCTGGAAAGCTGAATTGGGCTTCCATTTTAAAAAAATAAAGAGAACTTTGGAGAAAAGAAAGATAGAGTTAGAAAAAGAATTAGACCAACAGGGATATTTTCCTTGGACCAAGAAAATATGAAGGTTTTACCAAAAATGGTTGGAAGAGGTTTTGGCAAACTAAGTCCACACTCATTTGAATTTAATTCAAATGGGTTTGGATAGAAAGTGGGTGAGGGAGGTCCAGAATTGATGAGGTTTTAGAGGAGCCTCGATAAGAAGTGGCAAGAAATGTTGGGAAAGTTTGAGGAAGAACTTGAGATAGAATGGGTATGAGAATTAAAATGCAAGTATGTTAAGGTGAATTCCAAAATAGTGGAACATTTTATAATAGCTCCCTAAATATCGGGAGAGTGTGTTTTTAAGAGAAAGCACCATGTGAGTTCCCTAAATTTAAATGGATCAGAAATCCATGCAATTTATTTAAGTGAGTTTTAGTTAGCTTTGAGAAAATGATGGCATGATGACATGATGCAATGCAAAAGATGCGAAGATGAATGCAACAAGCAAAACAAATCACACGACGAAACTCTGAAACCATGGAAGGCATATGGAGGGCCGTTCTTGGGGCGTCACAACACTCCACCACTACGAGAGGATCTCGTCCCGAGATCCAGGATGGCACCGGAGAGAAGCAGAAAAGGAAGAGAAGAGGGAAACTAAGTTGCTTCTTGTACAAACGAGTGAAACCAAAGAACCTTGAGAGGTTAAACAATTCGAGAAAAGAATACAACAGAGATGAACGAAGTTGAAAACACTCCGTTAGAAAATAGGAACAAGGAACATTATGAGAACCTTGTGGTTGCAAGACATGAATGAAGAGCTCCAGCGACAAGGAAGGACAAGTAGCCACTCCAGTTGAAACGGAATAAGCAAGGGAAAATAGAAGATAGATCATTGGAATAAAAGAATGGAGAGGAAAATGCCAACTTATGCCACAAATGACCTTGGAGAGCACCCTTGCAAGAAAGTTATAACGTAGTTGTTGGAAAACCAACAACGAAAAGATAAGCTTGGTGTGGGCTTATGAAAGACATCTCAAAATTATGAGGTGACGACCTGCCACTCACGGGAAAAAGATCTGATTGAGAGGTAGAAAAGATAGAAAGCTTCTTCCCCCGAGGTGATAAGAAAACTTGGATCATAGGTAATCATCACAAAGAGCAACATTCCCAATGGAAGGCTTTAGGTGAAATATAACCCAAGATAACTCCAATGAAGAGATTGATAGGTTGCAAAGGATCTCCTGAATGAAGAGAAAAAATGGGTTTAAAATATCTCATTCTTAACAACTTGCGAATCATGAAACATGAAAGGAAATTGTCAAGAATGACATAACACCACCTCAAAAGATAAGGTAGAAAGAATTGCACTTTAGAATGCACGATGAAGAATGCTTGAGCTCCTCCAACAAAGCATGTGTTGAGCACGATGTTTATTTTAGAGTATAGCTTGGCGGATCTTAACTTCAAGAGAAATCTTGAAGAACAATTGAAGAATGAAAGGAATCCTTGACGAACCACCATGTAGAGCCTCCATGAAGAACTCTAGTAACAAAAGAATGATCAAACGAAAGGAAAAAGAAGTTTAAAACACAAGGTGAAGCCTTGCAATAATTTAGGTGGAGCTTCGCGCAAGATAATGCGGAAAACTTGGAACTCTGGAAAAGAAAGATGACTCACTTGAACAGAGAATTTACTCATTGTGAATTTACTCCGGAAGAACGAATCAATCACTTGGATGAAGAAAGAATAAGAATTATGTTATGTGTATCCTTCACCAATTTAGATTGATGAAAAGCAACTGATTTGGCATACTACTTATTCTTCTTGAAAAGGTTGAAGAGATATAGCCAAACTTGAAGAAGTCTTCGACGAACCACCGGTAGGACTAAGCGAGAACAAATGAATTGATATGATAGCAAAGGAAGAGGAAATCTTGAACGACCCACCGTAAGGATTGAAAATGATTGAAGACAAGAGAACGAATCGCCGGGAAGAATTAGAAAATGAACAAAGATACTTGAGGAAAATTGATACAAGTGAACAAGGAGCTCCCGAGTTGATTAGTGAATATTTGAATGATGCGCCGGTAAGATTTGGAGAACGAGAGCTGACAGCTGGAATGAATAATTCTGAGATGATGGGCTTCGGAGAATCAAACTGAAAAGACTCTTGAATTGCTCCAGAAGGGTGAAAAGAATTCTCACAATCGAATACAATTATGAGAGGATATAATGAAGCTAGAACCATGAATCTTCGAAAGAACGGATAAGATCGAAGAGAAACTCTTCTTCGGTCTTCAAATGTAGAGAATGACGATGAGAAAGACCACCATGAATTGTTGAGATACTCTGGGATGAAAATTAGAAAGGTTGAACCAACGATGAAAAGAATTTGAAAGATCTTAGAGAAAGACATTTGACTGATGACAATTTATTCTTACGTCAAACTTTGAAATGAATTTGAGAATAACTCCGGAAAAAGAAGAGTTAGGTAAGATCCTGGAAAAGACCTGTGGGTTAAGTCCCCACTCAAAAGAAACACCTTCAAACAATTGCTTGAAAGGGAGATTGCACCGGTTGATTTAAACGGCTTGAATGAGATAACATCCTTAAAAGAACTTGAGCGAATTGAGAATGGAAACTTGAATCTTCTGAGATATCTTCAGCACTCTGGAACAATTGAATAGCGAGAAGTGGATGATTAAGAGGTGCACCGGCATGAGAAAACGTTTGAAATGAGGAAAAGATATGATCGACAAAGCTTGAATTTAATCCACCAGAGAAGAAAAAGAATGAAGAATGATAAACTTCTAGAGCATCTTCATGAGAACTACTGAGTAAGAACATTGACGGAAAATAATGGAGAGACTTCCCATTAATAAAAGGAAACTTGATTAAAGCATCTGATTCCTTGAAGAAAAAGGGGTGGGTGGGCAGGAAAACAAAGGCAACTTGGGGATGGATGAAACACACACTGGTTGGAAAGAATTGAAAAGACAACCTTGATGATCAAGAAGGATTAATACTCTCATAGAAATATGAGAACACCACTTAGGAAAGGTATGGAATCAACACTTGACTTCAGAGCAACTCGAATAACACAAACCAAAATAGAAACAAAGGATTGGCTTGTAGAATAATCCGGAACAAACATATGATAGATCCCATATCGTATCATGTGTCTGTTGGAAAGATATCGTACGTGATACTTGAATTCCCACTTATAAACTTCCAAAACTTTCTGGTTATGCCATCGGGTGTTGGGGATACAGGGGAAGCATAATATCTCGCCCAACCTAACAATCCCTACATCCATGTGGGGACCCCGACTCATGAGTCGTGATCACCGAATGCACGTGTACAATGATCCCAGAGATCAATGCTCACTGAACACACAGAAGCTGAATAACAAGAGTCTTACATCCATACATACCGTCTTACACAAATTATGACATTATGGTCAAGTCTTACATAGATAAAGCCACAAGGGCTGAATACCAAATAAACTTAAGCAGCGGAAAGCTACGTCGAAAAGTAGAACCCATGCCATCTGCCTTAACCCTTGATACGTCTCCGTTGTATCTACTTTTCCAAACACTTTTGCCCTTGTTTTGGACTCTAACTTGTATGATTTGAATGGAACTAACCCAGACTGACGCTGTTTTCAGCAGAATTACCATGATGTTGTTTTATGTGCAGAAAACAAATATTCTCGGAATGACCTGAAACTCCACCGGAGGTCTTAGAAAAAATAAAAAAAATCCTCGCCAAATATGAAGACCAGGGGGGCCACACTCTTTCCACGACGGTGGGGGCGCCCCCCCCCCCTCCCTAGGGCGCGCCCCCTACCTCGTGGGCCCCCTGTTGACCCTCCGATGCCAACTCCAACTCTATATATTTGCTTTCGGAGAGAAAAAATCAGAGAGAAGAAATCATCGCGTTTTACGATATGGAGCCACCGCCAAGCCCTAAAACCTCTCGGGAGGGCTGATCTGGAGTCCGTTCAGGGCTCCGGAGAGGGGGATTCGTCGTTGTCGTCATCATCAACCATCCTCCATCACCAATTTCATGATGCTCACCGTCGTGCGTGAGTAATTCCATCGTAGGCTTGCTGGACGGTGATGGGTTGGATGGGATTTATCATGTAATCGAGATAGTTTTGTTAGGGTTTGATCCCTAGTATCCATTATGTTCTGAGATTGATGTTGCTATGACTTTGCTATGGTTAATGCTTGTCACTAGGGCTCGAGTGCCATGATTTCAGATCTGAACCTATTATGTTTTCATGAATATATGTGAGTTCTTGATCCTATCTTGCAAGTCTATAGTCACCTACTATGTGTTATGATCCGGCAACCCCGAAGTGACAATAATCAGAACCACTCCCGGTGATGACCATAGTTTGAGGAGTTCATGTATTCACTATGTGCTAATGCTTTGTTCCGGTTTTCTATTAAAAGGAGGCCTTAATATCCCTTAGTTTCCAATAGGACCCCACTGCCACGGGAGGGTAGGACAAAAGATGTCATGCAAGTTCTTTTCCATAAGCACGTGTGACTATATACGGAATACATGCCTACATTACATTGATGAATCGGAGCTAGTTCTGTGTCACCCTATGCTATGACTGTTATATGATGAACCGCATCCGGCATAATTATCCATCACTGATCCGGTGTCTACGAGTTTTCCATATGCTGGTTTACGCTTATTTACTTTTCCGTTGCTACTGTTACAATAACTACAAAATACCAAAAACATTACTTTTGCTGTCTTTACTTTTGTTGCCGCTACCACCACTATCATACTACTTTGCTACTAAACACTTTGCTGCAGATACTAAGTTTCCTGGTGTCGTTGAATTGACAACTCAGCTGCTAATACTTGAGAATATTCTTTGGCTCCCCTTGTGTCGAATCAATAAATTTGGGTTGAATACTCTACCCTCGAAAGCTGTTGCGATCCCCTATACTTGTGGGTTATCAAGACAAATTTCTGGCGCCGTTGCCGGGGAGCATAGCTCTATTCTTTGAGTCACTGCTGGACACTATGAAGCACTTGAGAGATCCAAAAACCAAGATCTATCCCTCAACTACGAGGGGAGGTAAGGAACTGCCATCTAGCTCTGCACTTGATTCACCTTCTGTTATGAGTAAGTTTGCGACACCTACACCTGCTTCTGCTATTCGTTCTGATATGTCGCATGTTATTGATGATGCCACTTCTACTATGCATGATACTTATGATGAAACTGCTTCTATGCCTGATACTACTGTGCCCCTTAGTGAATTTCTTGATGAACAAATTGCTAGGGCTAGAGAAAAAGAAATTATTGAATCTGAATACGATGATGATAGTGATGATGAAAATATGCCTGTTATTCCTGAAGGTTATCTTTTTGATATGGAATCTTCTGCTGCTATTTCTGCTTGCAGAGATAGATATGAGCTTAAGAGGTTATTAATTAAACGGAACAAAGAATCACTTAGAGATAGAATGAGACCTGACCCTGCTTTTGCTACTTCACCTATATGTGTTCCTGATAAAGATTATGAATTCTCTGTTGATCCTGATACAATTACTTTGGTTGAATCTGATCCGTTTTATGGCTATGAATCTGAAACTGTTGTGGCACATCTTACTAAGTTAAATGATATAGCTGCCCTGTTCACTAATAATGAGAGATCACGTTACCTCTATTTACTCAAAATATTTTCGTTCTCATTAAAGGGCGATGCTAAGATATGGTTTAATTCTCTTAATCCTGGTTGTGTGCGTAGTCCCCAGGATATGATTTATTACTTCTCTGCTAAATACTTCCCCGCTCATAAGAAACAAGCTGCTTTGAGGGAAATATACAATTTTGTGCAAATTAAAGAAGAGAGTCTCCCACAAGCTTGGGGGAGGCTTCTCAAGTTACTTAATGCTTTGCCTGATCATTCTCTTAAGAAACCTGAAATACTTGATATCTTTTATAATGGACTAACCGATGCTTCCAGAGATTACCTGGATAGTTGTGTTGGTTCTCTTTTCAGGGAAAGAACACCGGATGAAGCTGAAATTCTATTGAATAATATGTTGACAAATGAAAATAATTGAGCACCTCCTGAGCCAGCTCCTGAGCCAACTCCTGCTCCAATTACTGAGCCTATCTCTAAACCAACTCCGAAGAAGAGAGGTGTTTTATTTCTCAGTCCCGAAGATATGCAAGAGGCAAAGAAATCTATGAAAGAAAAAGGTATTAAAGCTGAAGATGTTAAGAATTTACCTCCTATTGAAGAAATACATGGTCTTAATTCACCGCCTGTTGAAGAAACATATGATCTCAATTATTTATTCACTGAAGAACCTCCTGATTCTGATATCTCGACACGGGTAGTAAAGGTAAATTCTCTCTATAGATATGATAAAGCTGAAGTCCCTCCTACTAAAATTGCTAGTCAGTGCTTGGATGAGTTTGATAACTTTATGTATAAGCAAGATGACTTCAATGCTTATTTTGGTAGACAATTAAAAGAAAATGCTTATATGATTAGACGTTTGGGTGATTATATGGCTGATATTAAAGGTGAACTTAAACTTGTTAGCAAACATGCTTCTATGGTTACCACCCAAGTAGAACAAGTACTTAAAGCTCAAAAGGAAGTGCTTGATGAAATGAATAGTAAGAAAAATGATTATGCTGTTAGAGTGGCTACTAGAACTGGTAGAATGACTCAGGAACCTTTGTATCCTGAAGGCCACCCTAAGAGAATCGAGCAAGATTCTCAAAGAAATAATATTGATGTTCCTAGTTCTTCTAAAAAGAAGAAAAAGAAAAATGATAGAACTGTGCAAACTTCTAGTGAACCTATTGCTGAACCACCTGATAATCCAAATGATATATCTATGTCTGATGCTGAAACACAATCTGGTAATGAACATGAACCTAGTAAAAATATTAATGATAATGTTCATGATCATGCTCAACCTAGTAATGACAATGATGTAGGAATTGAACCCGATGTTGATCTTGATAACCCACAATCAAAGAATCAACATTATGATAAAAGAGACTTTGTTGCTAGGAAACATGGTAAAGAAAGAGAACCTTGGGTTCAAAAACCCATGCCTTTTCCTCCGAAACCATCCAAGAAAAAGGATGATGAGGATTTTGAGCACTTTTTTGAAATGATTAGGCCTATCTTTTTGCGTATGAGAACAACTGATGTGCTCAAAACAAATCCTTATGCTAAATATATGAAAGATATCATTGCTAATAAAAGAAAGATACTGGAAGCTGAGATTTCCACCATGCTTGCTAATTGTACTTTTAAGGGTGGAATACCAAAGAAACTTGGAGACCCCGGAGTACCTACTATACCTTGCTCCATTAAAAGAAATTATATTAAAACTGCTTTATGTGATCTTGGAACCGGTGTTAGTGTTATGCCTCTCTCTTTATATCGTAGACTTGACTTGAATAAGCTGACACCTACTGAAATATCTTTGCAAATGGCTGATAAATCAACTGCTATACCTGTCGGTATTTGTGAGGATGTGCCAGTTGTGGTTGCAAATGTTACTATTTTAACGGACTTTGTTATACTTGATATTCCCGAGGATGATAGTATGTCGGTTATTCTTGGAAGACCTTTTCTTAATACTGCAGGGGCTGTTATTAATTGCAACAAAGGCGATGTCACTTTTCATGTTAATGGTAATGAGCATACGGTACACTTTCCAAGGAAACAACCTCAAGTTCATAGTATCAACTCTATTGGAAAAATTCCATCAATTATATTTGGAGGTTTTGAATTTCCTCTTCCCACTGCCAAAAAAAATATGATATTCTTATTATTGGGGATGAGCATATCTCCGTTGAGGTAACTTAGTGTTATTCGAAATTTCTCTGATTTCATGATTATCGGAATGAGTTTGTTAACAAGACTTGATCAACCTTGTTAGTGGATTCTTTTTGAGGAGCATGAGATGGATGAAACTAGAAGCACAAACTTCTGTACCCTCTCTATACTTTCTGTTATTTATAATAAATAAAGTAAAAATAGTATTTTTCTGTCTGTTTCCTGACTTATCCGTGCAATATAAAAATATCCCGAAAATAAAAGTCCTCAGAATGCCATGCCAATTTAATATGATTTTTCGGGAATATTTGAGGATTTATTGTGCAAAAATTACCGCGGGAGGAGCTGCCACCTGGCCACGAGGGTGGTAGGTGCTCCCCCCCTATAGGGCGCGCCCCCCTGCCTCATTGTGACGCCCCCGATTCAATCGTACACTAATCATGCACGCAAATGTGTACGATCAAGATCAGGGACTCACGGAAAGATATCACCACACAACTCTAAAACATAAATAAGTCATACAAGCGTCATAATACAAGCCAGGGGCCTCGAGGGCTCGAATACAAGTGCTCGATCATAGATGAGTCAGCGGAAGCAACAATATCTGAGTACAGACATAAGTTAAACAAGTTTGCCTTAAGAAGGCTAGCACAAACTGGGATACAGATCGAAAGAGGCGCAGGCCTCCTGCCTGGGATCCTCCTAACTACTCCTGGTCGTCGTCAGCGGGCTGCACGTAGTAGTAGGCACCTCCGGTGTAGTAGGGGACGTCGTCGACGGTGGCGTCTGGCTCCAGGGCTCCAGCATCTGGTTGCGACAACCAGGTAGAAGGGAAAGGGGAAAAGAGGGAGAAAAGCAACCGTGAGTACTCATCCAAAGTATTCGCAAGCAAGGAGCTACACTACATATGCATGGGTATATGTGTAAAGGGCCATATCGGTGGACTGAACTGCAGAATGCCAGAATAAGAGGGGGATAGCTAATCCTATCGAAGAATACGCTTCTGGCAGCCTCCGTCTTGCAGCATGTAGAAGAGAGTAGATTGAAGTCCTCCAAGTAGCATCTCCAAGTAGCATCTCCAAGTAGCATCTCCAGTAGCATCGCATAGCATAATCCTACCCGGCGATCCTCCCCTCATCGCCCTGTGGAAAAGCGATCACCGGGTTGTCTGTGGAACTTGGAAGGGTGTGTTTTATTAAGTATCCGGTTCTAGTTGTCATAAGGTCAAGGTACAACTCCAAGTCGTCCTGTTACCGAAGATCACGGCTATTCGAATAGATTAACTTCCCTGCAGGAGTGCACCAACTTACCCAACACGCTTGATCCCATTTGGCCGGACACAGTTTCCTGGGTCATGCCCGGCCGTGGAAGATCAACACGTTGCAGCCCCACCTAGGCACAACAGAGAGGCCAGCACGCCGGTCTAAACCTAAGCGCGCAGGGGTCTGGGCCCATCGCCCTGAGCACACCTGCATGTTGCGTGGGCGGCCGAAAGCAGACCTAGCCTAGTGGCGTTCCAGTCCAATTCGGCGTGTGCCGCTCAGTCGCTGACGTCACGAAGTGCTTCGGCTGATACCACGACGCCGAGTGCCCATATCTTTCCCACGTAGTTGGTTAGTGCGTATAGGCTCGTAGCCAACTCAGATCAAATACCAAGATCTCGTTAAGCGCGTTAAGTATCCGCGAACGCCGAACAGGGCCAGGCCCACCTCTCTCCTAGGCGGTCTCAACCTGCCCTGTCGCTCCGCCACAAAGATCCACTTGCGGGTGCTCCACCAGCCGACCCGACTTTAGTCTCCACATGTATCATGTATAAAGTATATAGTATATACCCGTGATCACCTCCCGAGTGATCACGGCCCGATAGTATAGCACGGCAGACGGACAAGAATGTAGGGCCACAGATGAATATACTAGCTTCCTATACTAAGCATATAGGATTACAGGTAAAGGTAACAACAGTAGTAACAAGGCCAGGCTATGCATCAGAATAGGTATAACAAAAAGCAGTAACATGCTACACTACTCTAATGCAAGCAGTATAGAGTAGAATAGGCGATATCTGGTGATCAAGGGGGGGGGCTTGCCTGGTTGCTCTGGCAAGAGAGAGGGGTCGTCAACTCCGTAGTCGAACTGGGTACCAGCAGCGTCGGTCTCGTAGTCTACCGGAGAGAAGAGGTGAAGAAACAATGAATACCATGTAAACAGATGCATATCGATGCATGACATGACAAGTAACGATGCTAGGCGTGCCCTAATGTGGTATGAGGTGATGCCGGTTAAGGGGGGAAACATCCGGGAAAATATCCCGGGGGTTTCGTGTTTTCGGGCAGCGGAGCCGGAGGGGGAAAGTTGCAAGTTCGATAGGTTAGGGGTGTGTGTCGGACGAACGGACTGCGTATCCGAATTCGTCTCGTCGTTCTGAGCAACTTTCATGTTGAAAATAATTTAATCCGAGTTACGGATTAAAAGTTATGATTTTCTAAAGATTTTATTAATTTCTGGAATTTAATTAGTTATTTAAATTAATTCGAAAATGGAATAATGACATCAGCATGATGTCATGCTGACGTTAGCAGTCAACAGAGTTGACGGGGTCAAACTGACGTGTGGGTCCCGCATGTCATTGACTGTTTAATTAACAAGTTTAATTAAACAGAGTTAATTAGGTTAGTTAGTTAACTAGGTTAATTAAACATAATTAATTAAGTTATTTATTTATTTATTTATTTTTATTATTTATTATTTATTTATTATATATATATACATATATGTTTTTAAAATTCTTCTCTTTTTTTTAACAAAAACGTTCTGTGGGGGCTGGGCCCCACAGGTCATAGGGCCAGGGGCCTATCGGTCGAAACGGGCATGGGGCGCCTGGGTGTTTGCGCCCGAAGGGCGGACATGGGGCGCCGCGGGGTGCTAGTGTGTGGGCGAGGCCGCCGTGCGCGACCAGGGCGGCCGGCGCGCGTGCGGGCGCCGGGAACCTGCGGCGAGGGACGGCGTCCAGGCGAAGGCCTCGCCGCAAAGGGGCGGAGGGCGGCGGCTAGCAGTGGGCATAGCAGAGCACGAGCAAGGGGAAGGGGAGAGAGGGAGGCGCGGGGTGCGGGCACGCACGGGGCGCAGGCGGCGAGCATGGCTAGGAACGGGGCGACACGGGCGTGGCCGTGGCCGCGCGGGCGCCGGTGAAGGCAGAGACAGGGGAGAAGGAGTATGCCTCACTGTGGGGAGTAGGGAACCATGGCAGTGGGCTCGACGGAGGTCGGGGAGGTCCGACAAGGAGAAGGACGGGGAGGTTCCGGCGATGGCGAGGCAGCGACGGTGGCCCGAGGATGAAGCCGAGCGTGGGGCGGCGTCGCGGGGGCGTCCTGGCACAGTCGCGGTCGGCGAGGCGAGGAGCACCGTCGAGGGGGAGAGGGGACGGGGTGCGAGGACGAGGACAAGGGCCGGCGAGGCGGCTCCGACGTCGGCGGTTGGCGCCGGGTCGGGGCGATCCCGATCCAGATCGTGGGGGTGAAGGGGGCGAGTGGGGGCGAGGGGAGGGACCGCTAGGGTTCGGTCGGGGGGGGGGGTTAGTAGGCTACGGGCACCGGGGTGGGCCGGCAGGCCGCTCGGCCTCATGGCCAACTGGGCCTAGGCCCAGTCGGTAGGGGGGTTGTTTTCCTTTTATTTGTTTTCTTATTTTCTTTTCATTTTAGTAATTTTGCTTTACTGTTTTATCTTTATGCCCATTTAATTTTGTTTTACAAAATACATATATAAGCCGTAAATTAGTGTGGCTAGTTTTACCACTACCACAAAAAGTTCACACCTAATTAAAATAGTTTAATATTTTATAAATTATAAAAGGCCTTTATTTAATTGTTTAAGCTAATGTTTTATTTATTTTATAGTTATTTAAACATTTTATAAAAGTGTGGTTCCTTCACCATAGTTACCTACGCGTTATTTGGCACAACCCGAACATTTTAGTTTTAATTTTTCAAAACGTTTATTGTTTGCTTGAATTTGAATTTGAATTCGAACCGGTTTCAAACTAACGCGAGATTCGCAACAATAATCGAGGTGACGTGGCATCATTAGCAGAGGGTTACTGTAGCTTGATTACCCGGGCGTCACACTCATGGGCCCACGGTGGCCCTCCTCCACTTATCCCAGCACCCATCTTCTTCCTCTATCGCACACAAACCCGAAAAACCAACTCAAGCACGAGTTCCAGCCACTTTTGCTGTGATTTTCGATCTCCTTGCTCAAAGCACCTCTCGCAAAACTGCTTGGGGAGATTGTTCCTTGGTACGTGACTGCTCCATTGGTCCAATTAGTTTTTGTTCTAGTGCTCTATTCTTTGCAAATTTGTGCTGCATAGGTGACCATGTTCTTGAGCTTGCATGTCAAATTTATATGGTTCCAAGTAGTTCTAATGCTTGATATAGGCTCTAGGCACTTGTAGGAGTAGTTACTATCAGCTTTATTGAGTTTGGTTTACTTTTATTTTTGAAGTTTCTAAAAATTTCAGATTGTTTCAGAAAAATGATGAGGAGATTATTGAGGTTCTCATCAAGCTAAAGCTCAAAGGAAAAGGCACCTAAGCCTAAGTATAATTTGCCACGCACCGCGGAGATTCGGGCGTGTGAATGGCCTTCTGAAGATTTCTTGAGAGCAGCCGGTATCTATGAAGATTTTCATGAATTGGCTCACAATGCAGGCCTCACCGCTTTCCTCCACGACCAATGCGATCAGTATCTCTTACTCACAAATACCTTTGTGCAAAACTTTTATTTTCATCCTAGGAACTCACCACCTACGGTGGAATTTCATTTATATGATGAGCCTAAGGAGATGTCACTTTTTGATTTCTGTCGGATTTGTTTAGTCCCTTTTGAGGGCAAGACAGAAGAACCACATCATGATGATGTGGCTGGGTTTATTGATAATATCACTGTAGGAGAAACCAGGAAGGTTTTCGATGCACGAATCACTAGCATACATTTTCCTGTTTTGCGTTACTTTGCATTATTTGCTAGTTGTTGTTTCATTGGATGCGGAAACTCCGAAAACCTTAGTATCCCTGATTTAATTATTCTGCTCCAAGGTTTATATAGTGATAACACTTTTAGTTTGGGCGGTATTATTGCTAGACGGTTAAATATGAACCGTACTAAGGGTCCCATCTTTGGAGGCATTTATGCTACACGCCTAGCCGCACATTTTAACATACCTATTAGGCATGCTGAGAAGGAAGAAAAAGTGCTACCCCGTGTTTATCTAGATCATAAAAGTATGGTGGCACATGATTTTATTGTTAAAAATAGGGCAGGGGAGCTTAGATATCAATTGTTCTTTAATAAACATCATCCTGAGACTATTACCTTGCCTGCTCCTTCTTTGTTTGATTTGACTGCAGGCACGTACCTTGTTCCATTGGCAGCTATTCATGCCTACCGGAACCCTGCACCAACTGAGGAGCCAGAGCCAGAACCACAGTTTGATCCTTCATGACAGTCTAACTATTAGTGGGATCCAGAGATGATTGCCAGCCAGTGGCAATCGGAGCCTTCTTCTTCATCATCACAGTACGACCCCGACAACTATTATTATGGATATCCGCCAGGCCAGCCGTGGCCATAGACCAACTTAGGCCAAAAGCCTAAGCTTGGGGGAGTACGTATTTCTCACCGACATTACATTTATGTTCACACACACTCATTGCTAGATGTCGGTGCTCATACTTCTTCATTGTAATATCCATGCTAGTTTATTTTCTTTTTCCTGCTTTATTCTTGTGTGTTTAGTAAACCTTAAGAAAACCAAAAAAATTAGTAGTAGTTTATTTTTCTGCTGTAGTAGTAATAATTAAAAAGAAAACCCAAAAATATTTCCCGTTCTTGTTTTGCTTGTTGGGAGCTTTCCCGTGTAAATAGTTTTATTTATTTCCTTTTCTTTGGGGGTCAGTAGGAGAAGACCATATTTAAATTGTTGAAGTGGCTCTTATATGCATTATTGTTGATTTAACCAAGAGCCCATATTGCCTTGTCTTCTCCTGTTTATTGAATGCTCGCAGATTTTAGCTTAGTCCAATGCACGTGCACTCTTATTATTATTCACACCGTTCGGTCGTGCAAGTGAAAGGAAATTATGATGATATATGATGGACTGACTGAGATGAGAAAAGCTGGTATGAACTCGACCTCTTTTGTTTTTGTAAATATGATGAGTCCCGTGTTCTTGATTCAGCTTATTATGAATAAACATGTTTGCAATGACAATTAGAGATCATAGTTGCTTGTGCCATACTTGATTAGCTATGAGTTATAATGATTTACCTTGTATGCCAACATGCTATTGAGATGATTATGATGTGGTATGATGGGGTGGTATCCTCCTTTGAATGATTTAACTGACTTGACTTGGCACATGTTCACGCATGTAGTTGAAACAAACTTAACATAGCCTTCACGATATTTATGTTCATGGTGGATTATATCCTACTCATGCTTGCATCCAATGTTTATTAATTTTAATGCATGTACATGGCTGTTGTCGCTCTATAGTTGGTCGCTTCCCAGTATTTTTCTAGCCTTCACTTGTACTAAGCGGGAATACTGCTTGTGCATCCAATCCCTTAAACCCCAAAGTTATTCCAGATGAGTCCACTATACCTTCCTATATGCGGTATCTACCTGCCATTCCAAGTAAATTTGTATGTGCCAAACTCTAAAACTTCAAATAAACATTCTGTTTTGTATGCTCGAATAGCTCATGTATCAACAAAGGTTGTCCTTATCTTCCATGTTAGGCGGGTTATTCTCAAGAGGAGTGGACTCCGCTCCTCACTCACGAGAAAATGGCTGGTCACCGGGATGCCCAGTCCCATGCTTTATGCAAACTAAATCAAAATTAATTGCAAACAAAACTCCCCCTGGGACCTGATGTATGTTGGAGGCACTCGTTGTTTCGAGCAAGCCATGGATTGATGCTTGTTGGTGGAGGGGGAGTATAAACTTTACCATTCCGTTTGGGAACCGCCTATAATGTGTTTAGCATGGAAGATATCGCCATCTCTTAGTTGCTACGTTGACAATGAAAGTATACCGCTCAAAATACAATTTATCTCTATTTCAAAACCGAGCTCTGGCACCTCTACAAATCCCTGCTTCCCTCTACGAAGGGCCTATCCATTTACTTTTATGCTGATTCATCACCCTCTTATTAAAAAGCACTAGCTGGAGAGCACAACCGTCATTTGCATTCATCACTATTAATCTGTGTTGGGTATGACTATGATTGGATCTCTTTTACCATGAATTACAATGTCTAGTGAGTCCTTGATCTTTAAAGGTGCTCTGCATTTATGTTTTGCGGTCTCAGAAAGGGCTAGCGAGATACCATCTTGTTATATCATATTATGATTATTTTGAGAAAGTGTTGTCATCCGAGATTTATTATTATGACTTGCTAGTTGATTATGCTATTGATACGAGTAATTGTGAGACCTGAGAATTATTGCAAACGTGGTTAGTTATGATCTATGCTGAAAACTTGAATGTTGGCTTGACATAGTTACAACAACAAGAGCAAACATGGTTTGTAAAAGTTTTTCTTTCTTTCAGTTTGTCAACTGAATTGCTTGAGGACAAGCAAGGGTTTAAGCTTGGGGGAGTTGATACGTCTCCGTCGTATCTACTTTTGCAAACACTTTTGCCCTTGTTTTGGACTCTAACTTGTATGATTTGAATGAAACTAACCCGGACTGACGTTGTTTTCAGCAGAATTACCATGATGTTGTTTTATGTGCAGAAAACAAATATTCTCGGAATGACTTGAAACTCCACGGGAGGTCTTAGAAAAAATAATAATATATCCTCGCCAAATATGAAGACCAGGGGGGCCACACCCTTTCCACGAGGGTGGGCCCCCCAACTAGGGCGCACCCCCCTACCTCGTGGGCCCGCTGTTGACCCCCCGATGCCAACTCCAACTCTATATATTTGCTTTCAGAGAGAAAAAATCAAAGAGAAGAAATCGTCGCGTTTTATGATACGGAGCCGCCGCTAAGCCCTAAAACCTCTCGGGAGGGCTGATCTGGAGTCCGTTCGGGGCTCCGGAGAGGGGGATTCGTCGCCGTCATCATCATCAACCATCCTCCATCACCAATTTCATGATGCTCACCGCCGTGCGTGAGTAATTCCATCGTAGGCTTACTGGACGGTGATGGGTTGGATGGGATTTATCATGTAATCGAGTTAGTTTTGTTAGGGTTTGATCCCTAGTATCCATTATGTTCTGAGATTGATGTTGCTATGACTTTGCTATGGTTAATGCTTGTCACTAGGGCTCGAGTGCCATGATTTCAGATCTGAACCTATTATGTTTTCATGAATATATGTGAGTTCTTGATCCTATCTTGCAAGTCTATAGTCACCTACTATGTGTTATGATCCGGCAACCCCGAAGTGACAATAATCAGGACCACTCCCGGTGATGACCATAGTTTGAGGAGTTCATGTATTCACTATGTGCTAATGCTTTGTTCCGGTTTTCTATTAAAAGGAGGCCTTAATATCCCTTAGTTTCCAATAGGACCCCACTGCCACGGGAGGGTAGGACAAAAGATGTCATGCAAGTTCTTTTCCATAAGCACGTGTGACTATATAAGGAATACATGCCTACATTACATTGATGAATCGGAGCTAGTTCTGTGTCACCCTATGTTATGACTGTTACATGATGAACCGCATCCGGCATAATTATCCATCACTGATCCGGTGTCTACGAGTTTTCCATATGCTGGTTTACGCTTATTTACTTTTCCGTTGCTACTGTTACAATAACTACAAAATACCAAAAACATTACTTTTGCTGTCTTTACTTTTGTTGCCGCTACCACCACTATCATACTACTTTGCTACTAAACACTTTGCTGCAGATACTAAGTTTCCTGGTGTCGTTGAATTGACAACTCAGCTGCTAATACTTGAGAATATTCTTTGGCTCCCCTTGTGTCGAATCAATAAATTTGGGTTGAATACTCTACCCTCGAAAGCTGTTGCGATCCCCTATACTTGTGGGTTATCAAGACAAATTTCTGGCGCCGTTGCCGGGGATCATAGCTCTATTCTTTGAGTCACTTGGGATTTATATCTGCTGGACACTATGAAGAACTTGAGAGATCCAAAAACCAAGATCTATCCCTCAACTACGAGGGGAGGTAAGGAACTGCCATCTAGCTCTGCACTTGATTCACCTTCTGTTATGAGTAAGTTTGCGACACCTACACCTGCTTCTGCTATTCGTTCTGATATGTCGCATGTTATTGATGATGCCACTTCTACTATGCATGATACTTATGATGAAACTGCTTCTATGCCTGATACTACTGTGCCCCTTAGTGAATTTCTTGATGAACAAATTGCTAGGGCTAGAGAAAAAGAAATTATTGAATCTGAATACGATGATGATAGTGATGATGAAAATATGCCTGTTATTCCTAAAGGTTATCTTTTTGATATGGAATCTTCTGCTGCTATTTCTGCTTGCAGAGATAGATATGAGCTTAAGAGGTTATTAATTAAACGGAACAAAGAATCACTTAGAGATAGAATGAGACCTGACCCTGCTTTTGCTACTTCACCTATATGTGTTCCTGATAAAGATTATGAATTCTCTGTTGATCCTGATACAATTACTTTGGTTGAATCTGATCCGTTTTATGGCTATGAATCTGAAACTGTTGTGGCACATCTTACTAAGTTAAATGATATAGCTGCCCTGTTCACTAATAATGAGAGATCATGTTACCTCTATTTACTCAAAATATTTCCGTTCTCATTAAAGGACGATGCTAAGATATGGTTTAATTCTCTTGATCCTGGTTGTGTGCGTAGTCCCCAGGATATGATTTATTACTTCTCTGCTAAATACTTCCCCGCTCATAAGAAACAAGCTGCTTTGAGGGAAATATACAATTTTGTGCAAATTAAAGAAGAGAGTCTCCCACAAGCTTGGGGGAGGCTTCTCAAGTTACTTAATGCTTTGCCTGATCATTCTCTTAAGAAACCTGAAATACTTGATATCTTTTATAATGAACTAACCGAAGCTTCCAGAGATTACCTGGATAGTTGTATTGGTTCTCTTTTCAGGGAAAGAACACCGGATGAAGCTGAAATTCTATTGAATAATATGTTGACAAATGAAAATAATTGAGCACCTCCTGAGCCAGCTCCTGAGCCAACTCCTGCTCCAATTACTGAGCCTATCTCTAAACCAACTCCGAAGAAGAGAGGTGTTTTATTTCTCAGTCCCGAAGATATGCAAGAGGCAAAGAAATCTATGAAAGAAAAAGGTATTAAAGCTGAAGACATTAAGAATTTACCTCCTATTGAAGAAATACATGGTCTTAATTTACCGCCTGTTGAAGAAACATATGATCTCAATTATTTATTCACTGAAGAACCTCCTGATTCCGATATCCCGACACGGGTAGTAAAGGTAAATTCTCTCTATAGATATGATAAAGCTGAAGTCCCTCCTACTAAAATTGCTAGTCAGTGCTTGGATGAGTTTGATAACTTTATGTATAAGCAAGATGACTTCAATGCTTATTTTGGTAGACAATTAAAAGAAAATGCTTATATGATTAGACATTTGGGTGATTATATGGCTGATATTAAAGGTGAACTTCAACTTGTTAGCAAACATGCTTCTATGGTTACCACCCAAGTAGAACAAGTACTTAAAGCTCAAAAGGAAGTGCTTGATGAAATGAATAGTAAGAAAAATGATTATGCTGTTAGAGTGGCTACTAGAACTGGTAGAATGACTCAGGAACCTTTGTATCCTGAAGGCCACCCTAAGAGAATCGAGCAAGATTCTCAAAGAAATAATATTGATGTTCCTAGTTCTTCTAAAAAGAAGAAAAAGAAAAATGATAGAACTGTGCAAACTTCTAGTGAACCTATTGCTGAAGCACCTGATAATCCAAATGAAATATCTATGTCTGATGCTGAAACACAATCTGGTAATGAACATGAACCTATTAAAAATATTAATGATAATGTTCATGATGATGCTCAACCTAGTAATGACAATAATGTAGAAATTGAACCCGATGTTGATCTTGATAACCCACAATCAAAGAATCAACATTATGATAAAAGAGACTTCGTTGCTAGGAAACATGGTAAAGAAAGAGAACCTTGGGTTCAGAATTACCATGATGTAGTTTTATGTGCAGAAAATAAATATTCTCGGAATGACCTGAAACTCCACGGGAGGTCTTAGAAAAAATAATAATATATCCTCGCCAAATATGAAGACCAGGGGGCCCACACCCTTTCCACGAGGGTGCCCCCCCCCTAGGGCACACCCCCGTACCTCGTGGGCCCCCTGTTGACCCCCCGACGCCAACTCCAACTCTATATATTTGCTTTCGGGGAGAAAAAAATCAAAGAGAAGAAATCGTCGCGTTTTATGATACGGAGCCACCGCTAAGCCCTAAAACCTCTCGGGAGGGCTGATCTGAAGTCCGTTCAGGGCTCCGGAGAGGGGGATTCATCGCTGTCGTCATCATCAACCATCCTCCATCACCAATTTCATGATGCTCACCACCGTGCGTGAGTAATTCCATCGTAGGCTTGCTGGACGGTGATGGGTTGGATGGGATTTATCTTGTAATCGAGTTAGTTTTGTTAGGGTTTGATCCCATTATGTTCTGAGATTGATGTTGCTATGACTTTGCTATGCTTAATGCTTGTCACTAGGGCCCAAGTGCCATGATTTCAGATCTGAACCTATTATGTTTTCATGAATATATGTGATTTCTTGATCTTATCTTGCAAGTCTATAGTCACCTACTATGTGTTATGATCCGGCAACCTCGAAGTGACAATAATCGGGACCACTCCCGGTGATGACCATAGTTTGAGGAGTTCATGTATTCACTATGTGATAATGCTTTGTTCCGGTTCTCTATTAAAAGGAGGCCTTAATATCCCTTAGTTTCCAATAGGACCCCGCTGCCACGGGAGGGTAGGACAAAAGATGTCATGCAAGTTCTTTTCCATAAGCACGTATGACTATATAGGGAATACATGCCTACATTTCATTGATGAATTGGAGCTAGTTCTGTGTCACCCTATGTTATTACAGTTACATAATGAACCGCATCCGGCATAATATTCCATCACTGATCCGGTGCCTACGAGTTTTCCATATACTGGTTTACGCTTATTTACTTTTCTGTTGCTACTGTTACAATAACTACAAAATACCAAAAACATTACTTTTGATGTCTTTACTTTTGTTGCCGCTACCACCACTATCATATTACTTTGCTACTAAACACTTTGCGGCAGATACTAAGTTTCCAGGTGTGGTTGAATTGACAACTCAGCAGCTAATACTTGAGAATATTCTTTGGCTCCCCTTGTGTCGAATCAATAAATTTGGGTTGAATACTCTACCCTCGAAAGCTGTTGCGATCCCCTATACTTGTGGGTTATCAACCCTATAGGCATTCTGACTGGGAAACGTCCTATTTCGCATGTTCATCTCCAAAGAACTCTTCTTTGAACTCTTGTTCTTCCATGCCTGGCCAATTAAATAACCAGTGGCAAGCCAATGAGTACTTTGAATGTACTCGCAAGAAACCCATGATTGAAACAAGGCACAATAATGCAATGATATAGCACTAAGTAGGTAGTTTGCAGGAAGCTAGTTTTGGGTGCAATGACATGATCTATCAACCTATAAAGTATGCATCATGAGGGTACATATATCTGTATGAACAAGTTGCAGATATCAGCATAAGTAGAGTTGGACACCAATCCAACTAGATCATCGTGTCAAGTCATCTGACTTAACCCAATTGGCTTCATCAACACACACGCGCGCGGTTTGTAAAACTCTGGACATAGTTTAAGCAGCACCGCCCAACTGTCCTTGACCGTGGACATGGCTATTCGAATAGTTTTACACTCTGCAGAGGTTGCACACTTTACCCACAAGATCCGGGGAACTTCCGTGTAATCCACGACCCGCAGTACCTCAAGTACCCGGGGTAAGCACCCGATCACTATCTTTCCCTAGATGACACTAACATAGAGTCCACTCGATTGGTAGTAACCCCCATGCCCAACATTTCACATCTTAAAAATTGTGGAGCCTCGCTCCCATATTTATCACATACCACAAGCACGGGGTACCAATGGTGTGTCCGGTGCCCTGTAAAAACAGTCATGGCCGCCCTACCTGGCACGACCCCATCCCGAGAGAGAGCGCCAACTCCCCCCTATCACTAGTAATGTGGGCACCAAGCTAGTATCGGCCTAGGTAATCAATAATGCCCTTTCCCATACATGGGTAGAGTGGTTGCGCATGTAAGGTTGGGACAGTCGACAAATCTTAAATCAAATCCGTTTTCGAAAACAACACACACACTTGCCTCGATACGCCACTTCGTCATCAAGTGGTTACCCATCTCATTATATCCCTTGGGCATAAGTGGCACCCGATGGGGTTTTCGAAAAAAAGAGTCTTTTGGAAATACTATGTCCCCATCACCATGCATATTCCCATCCCTTTTTGCGTAGCAACTACTCTAGCTTCCTATCTAATCCCACTGGCATAACCCTCATAAGGAGGTAGGGTCATGCACCATGCAAGTATCAACGAGGAAGTAACGGTAGCAAACCACCCCATGTGGTCACCTCATCATCATGTCTCCGATGCAAGCAATAAAAGTGCTATATGACATGCATAAATAGGGTTTCATAGACATGGTCAAAGGGCTGCTTGCCTGGCTCAGCAAAGTCTTCTGGGTCTTCAAAGTCTTCTGGTCCAACTCCTTCGTCCGCAACGCAATCTATCGTCGCAAAATAATAACGAGAAAAATAAGGCAATAATAAATCAGAAAAACCAAAGTGCTCAGAGAAATGTCAACTCATTTTTGTTAAATACTATGGTGAAACCTAAGAAGGGGAAAATTCCTAGTTTTGGACTTGGAGTAGCAGAATAGATGAAATGGATTTTCAGAGGGGTTTAAATATATTCAAATTTGAATTTGAATATGAACAGTACATAAAAGTTGGTTGGACATGAATGAAAGTTATACCATTAAATAGGTGGGATTTTTACAAGATTTTAGGAACTAGAATTATTGCATTTGGATTAATATTTAATCATGTGGAATTTTTACAAGTTTGAAAGAAACGAAAAAGGAGAAGGGGCACTGTGCCTGCTGGGCCAGAATAGTTGCAGCCCAGCAGGCCCAGACAGAGAGGCGGCCCAGCCCACTGGTGCCCCCGCATGCGCCAGGTTTAAACCTGGCGGCCGGGGCCAAGGAGTCAGTGAGAGAGAGAGGGGTGATGGAGAGGAGAGGCTAATAGGCGGGGCCCGCCTATCATCCCTAACCCCGAGTCCAGACGGCCGACGAGCTCACAAGCGTTGATGCAGGGCACGACAAGGTTGGGCGAGGGCACGACTGGACTCAGCGTCGAGTCGCCATTCGGGTGGAGGTGGTTGCGGTCGCCGGGGTGTCCTGGTTCGCCGACGATGAGGTCATGCAGCGGAGGAGCTTCGGGTGGCAATGGTTCTGGCTGTTTCTGGCAGCTACAAAGAGGAGATACAGGGGGAAAACAATCAGGGGTGTTCAGGGGTTCCAGATCGAGGCAGAGGAGGAGCGGGGGAGGCATGTACCTTGCGAACTCCGGTGAGCCAAAGCGGCGGAGCTCAAGCTCGATCTTGAGCTCGGGTGCTTCAGGAGAGGAGTGGGTGGTTTAGAGGGGTGTTTTGGAGCTGCAGCGGTCGAGTGGTGAGGAGAGGAGGGCTCGGGATGTCTTATATAGCCGGGCCAGGGCTAGCCATGGACCCATGCACCGGCGAGGTTGTTGCCGTCGCTATATTGAAAGGATCAAGAAGAGGTGTCTAGAGGGGGGTGATTAGACACTAAGTGCCAAAAGTTGCAGTTTTTAATATTCTTAAGTTTAAGTGGAGTTTAAGCACAAGTTTAACAAACACAATACATATCAAGCAAGCATGCAATGAGTATATGAGCAGCGGAAAGTAAAGCATGCAACTTGCAAGAATGTAAAGAGAAGGGTTTGGAGTATTCAAACGCAATTGGAGACAGGGATGTTTTTGTCGTGGTTCTGATAGGTGGTGCTATCGTACATCCACGTTGATGGAGACTTCAACCCATGGAGGGTAACGGTTGCGCGAGTCCACGGAGGGCTCCACCCACGAAGGGTCCACGAAATAGCAACCTTGTCTATTCCATCACGGCCGTTGCCCACGAAGGACTTGCCTCACTAGCGGTATATATTCACAAAGTAGGCGATCTCCTTGCCCTTACAAACTCCTTGGTTCAACTCCACAATATTGTCGGAGGCTCCCAAGTGACACCTAGCCAATCTAGGAGACACCACTCTCCAAGAAGTAACAAATGGTGTGTTGATGATGAACTCCTTGCTCTTGTGCTTCAAATGATAGTCTCCCCAACACTCAACTCTCTCTCACGGGATTTGGATTTGGTGGAAAGAAGATTTGAGTGGAAAGCAACTTGGGGAAGGCTAGAGATCAAGATTCATATGGTTGGAATGGAATATCTTGACCTCAACACAAGTGTAGGTGGTTCTCTCTCAGAAAATGTGTATTGGAAGTGTAGGTATGTTCTGATGGCTCTCTCCATGAATGAAGAGTGGGTGGAGGGGTATATATAGCCTCCACACAAAATCTAACCATTACACACAATTTGCCAAACTCGGTGGGACCGAATGGTTAAACTCGGTCGGACCGATTCAGCAAACCTAGTGACCGTTAGGATTTTCGGTGGGACTGAGATGCAACTCGGTAGGACCGATATGGTTAGGGTTGGGGCATAACGTAATCTCGGTGTGACTGATTACACAAACTCGGTGGGACCGATTTTGGTAATAAGCTAATCAGAGAGTTGGTCAGGTAAACTCGGTGGGACCGGTTCGCTCATCTCGGTGAGACCGAATGTTACAATAGGGAAATAGATAGTTTACATTGCAATCTCGGTGGGACCTATCGCTCATCTCGGTAAGACCGAAACGTTACGAAGGGAAATAGAGAGATTGCAATCCCATCTTGGTGAGACCGATTTGCCTAGGGTTTGTGGCAGTGGCTATGACATTTGAAACTCGGTGGCGCCGGATAGAAAGAATTGGTGGGGCCGAGTTTGACTTTTGGTTTAGGTCATATGTGGATGTGGGAAGGTAGTTGAGGGTTTTGGAGCATATCACTAAGCACTTTGAGCAAGCAAGCCATTAAGCAACACCTCATCCCCTCTTGATAGTATTGGCTTTTCCTATAGACTCAATGTGATCTTGGATCACTAAAATAGATAATGTAGAGTCTTGATCTTGAAGCTTGAGCCAATCCTTTGTCCTTAGCATCTTGAAGGGGTTCCACATCCTCTAGTCCATGCCACTCCATTGTTGAACTTATCTGAAATATACTAGGTAAAAGTGTTAGTCCAACAAGAGATATGTTGACATTAATTACCAAAACCACCCAGGGAGCACTTGTGCTTTCAATCTCCCCCTTTTTGGTAATTGAGGACAACATACATCAAAGCTTTAGATAAAGATATAGAGAATAGCAAGTAAAGCTTTGGAAAGACATGTAACATGCATAGGCTCCCCCTACATGTATGCAATCATGTGAATATTGAATATAGGAGCATGTGAATGTGTAAACATGACAGAGTAAGCAATGTGTTACATGTATCTTGGTTATATGCATCAGAGCAAATGATGTGAATGTGAGAAATGTACCTTCATGCTCATGAGTCCTTCTTGCAAACAGTATGTACATCAGCAAGAACTTCTCATTCACATGACTGTGATGCATATACTTACCTTGTGGTCTTGAGTTGGCTTAGGATGGGATGAACCTGTGCAAACAAGGTTAAATAACACAGATACACCTACTGACCAGAGCAAGCAAGAGAAACCACAAGAGAACCAAGACTGGGATGACACGTAGAGTGAGTACTAAGTACCACATTGGATATAGACATGTCCCCAAAGGTAAAGATATGCAATAAAATCAGAGATTTCCTTCCCTTAGATGTCTTGCTCCCCCTGAATCTGCATGGGATATTGGGAGAAGATAGGGAACAGAAAATCAGAGCAACAAAAAGGAAACAACAGAGCTTGAGCTAAAGCAAGCAACCAAACATGTCTTTCCCCTCTTGAATACATGTGACATCTCTCCTCTTGAACATCAAGCATCTGGGGTCTTTGATGATTTTACTTTCTCCTAGTTGAGAAACTCTCTCCCCCTGAGTATTCTCTCTTTCTCCCCCTATAGGAAGGATTAAGCTTTGATGTGATCTCTCTCTCTCCCTTTGACATCAATTTCCAAGAAGGGATCTTCTGGACATGTGATACAAATGGGTTGATCCTCGAGTCACAGAGCAAAGCAGCATGTCTAATATGATGCTGGTAGAGGACAAGAATCATTGAGTGGAGCTGGAGTACACAGAAATCGGGAATAAGTGGCAAGTTGGTTTTCCTGTGGTGGAATCGGTGACTCCGAGTTGTGTGCTTCAGTTGCACCGAAAGATTTTGGTTGGGCCGAAGAGAACAAACCGGTGTGACCGAGTTCATTAGAGTGAAACCACTTGTCACCTCAGCTCACTAGACAAGTAAGATCTCACAAGGATATGCAAGGAATTTACTGAAAGATTTGCAATGAATTGGATGCAGAATATGCAAAACAAAAAGGAAAGAAAAGAAACTAAGAGTTCTAGATGAAGTTTTTTTTAAAGGGGAAACAAATATGCAAATGCAGAAGCACGGAGAAGCACTAGAGAACTTCATCTAGAAATGGTCAGTGACAAAGTCACCTATGTTAGAGTATATTGACTTAGGAGTCAAATGAGAGCGCTTGATCATAGGTCATACTCATCGTTTAAGCTCAAAATGGGGTTACCATTTTTTGTTTAAGCCTTTTGATGTATTCACATCTTGTCGAGTTGCTTTGACTCATGACTTGGAGTAAAGCTTCTCTAAGATGGAATAACATACCTTGGGTGGTGGTGTTGATCTTGCTCATGTAGTTGAACTTGTGTGGGTTGCTCAAGGTTGATGTAGTTCATCAAGGGTTGGGAGCACCACTTGGAGTTTGAGTTCATCTACCTACATGGGTTAGCTTTGCAAGGAAGAGCACTTGTGTATCCAACATGATAATCATGAGACTCAACATAGAATTTGCTAAAGGATATGTTTGAATGGTTTCGTGCTTCCTTGTCTTCAACCACCATTGTGTAGAGACTTGGTGATGTAGAAATTGCTCAAGATGTGAGTGTGTGGCAATCTCATAGATTTAGATTCATCCAAGTACCTACACGGGTTAGATACCATGCAAGGTACAAATATATCCAAGACATATGAATAGCATCATAAGAGAAATATCGAGGATTAGTCATAGGCTCATGCCCCGCATGTATCAAATGGAGTTCCTACTCCAAGTTTGAAGCATCAATGATGTTCAATTCACCTCTCAACCTGCAAAACACTTTCTCATCAAGTGGTTTAGTGAATATATCCACCAATTGCTTATCGGTGCGAACATGCTTAAGGTTAATGTCCCCTTTTGCAACATGATCTCGAATGAAATGATGACGAACTTCAATATGCTTAGTTTGAGAATGTTGCACGGGATTGTGAGAAATCTTAATAGCACTTCCATTGTCACATAGCAATGGAACATGTTTCACATATATCCCATAAACTTTAAGAGTTTGGGTCATCCAAAGTAATTGAGCACAACATGAACCAGTGGCAATGTATTCCGCTTCGGCGGTGGATAAGGATACCGAGTTTTGTTTCTTGGAAGACCAAGACACAAGAGATCTACCAAGGAATTGACAAGTACCCGAAGTGGATTTCTATCAACCTTGTCTCCGGCATAGTCCGAATCGGAGTAGCCAACAAGATCAAAAGAGGACCTCTTAGGACACCAAATGCCAAAATTTGGTGTATGGATTAGGTATCTCACTATCCTTTTCATAGCCTTAAGATGGCACTCTTTAGGAGCAGCTTGATATCATGCACACATGCACACAGTTAGCATAATATCGGGACGAGAGGCACATAGATATAACAATGAACCAATCATAGAGAGATAAACCTTTTGATCATCCGGTTCACCATCTTTGGTCAAATCAAGATGTCCACTAGTAGGCATGGGTGTAGTCATACCTTTGCATTCTTGCATATTGAACTTCTTGAATAAGTCCTTGGTGTACTTTGTTTGAGAGACAAAGGTACCTTCCTTAGTTTGCTTGATTTGCAAACCGAGAAAGAATTTGAGTTCACTCATCATAGACATCTCAAACTTCTCCAACATTAGCTTTCCAAACTTCTCACTAAAATGAGGGTTAGTTGAACCAAATATGATATCATCAACATAAATTTGGCACACAAATAGTTCTCCATTAACCCTTTTAGTAAAAAGAGTAGAATCAATCTTACCAATTTCAAAGCCTTTTTCAATAAGGAACTTGGTCAAGCATTTATACCATGCTCTAGGAGCTTGTTTAAGACCATAAAGGGCTTTGTGAAGTTTGTAAACATGATTAGGTTTCTTAGGATTGACGAAGCCGGGAGGTTGCTTAACATAGACTTCCTCCTCAATTTTGCCATTTAGAAAAGCACTTTTAATGTCCATTTGGTACAAGGTGATATCATGGTGATTAGCATAAGCAAGTAAGATGCGAATGGACTCAAGTCTAGCAACGGGAGCATATGTCTCACCATAGTCCATACCTTCAACTTGTGTGTAGCCTTGGGCGACGAGACATGCTTTGTTGCAAGCCACTTGTCCATCTTCATCTTGCTTGTTGCGAAACACCCATTTGGTACCAATGACGTTGTGGTTGTTGTTGGGCTTCTCGACCAATGTCCACACTTGATTTCTCTCAAAGTTGTGGAGCTCTTCATGCATAGCGTTTATCCAGTCCGGATCCTCCAATGCTTCTTCAACCTTCATAGGTTCAATGCTAGAGATGAATGAGTAATGTTCACAAAAGTTAGCTAAATGAGTTTTAGAGCGAGTGATTCTCCCGGTTTGGATATCATTGTAGATTTTCTCGACGGGATGATCTTTGGCAATTCTTGCTCGAACTCGTGAAAGCTTTTGCTTGGGTCGGGGTGGAACATCCTCTTCATCTTGTTCTTATTCTTGGCCTTCTTCATTGTTGACGTTGTCGTTCTCTTGTCGTGGTGGAGAAGGAGGTTGTTGATGTTCATCTTGGTGCGCTTCCTCATTTTCTTCATCTTGGTGTGTCCCACTTGTGGATGCTTCTATATCAACTCTTGGTTCACCTTGTCGTGAGGTAGAAGCTTCCACTTGGACGGACGAGGTACTCTCCTTCACTTCCGTTGGATGAATCTTGCCAATGGACAAGTCTTGAATTGCTTCCGAAGGGTCTTTGTCTCCTACATCAATTGGCAATTGCTCTACTTGCGAGCCGTTAGATTCATCAAACATCACATCTACCGTCTCTTCAACCTTTCGGGTGAAATTGTTGTAGACACGGTAAGTGTGAGAGTTTGAGCCATAACCAAGTAGGAAACCTTCATGAGATTTAGGAGCAAATTTAGAATGACGATGCTTATCAAGAATGTAGCACTTTGAGTCGAATACTCGAAAGTATCCAACTTGGGGTTTGTTACCGGTGAGGAGCTCGTATGCCGTCTTGCCGAGTAGCTTGTGAAGATACAAGCGATTTGTTGCATGACAAGCTGTCTCAACCGCTTCCGCCCAAAAGTGCTTTGGCGTTTTGTACTCATCAAGCATCGTTCTTGCCATCTCAATAAGAGTCCGGTTCTTCCTTTCAACAACTCCATTTTGTTGAGGTGTGTACGTAGCCGAGAACTCGTGTGAAATCCCTTCTTTGTCAATAAAGGTGTCCACATTTGCGTTCTTGAACTCCGTTTCGTTGTCGCTCCGAACCTTCTTGATCTTCCCGTCAAACTGATTTTGGGCCTTCCTAGCGAAGTTTTTGAAGATCTTTTGGACCTGCGATTTGTCATCAAGAAAGAACACCCACGTAAATCTTGAAAAATCATCAACTATGACTAGACCAAATGAGTTACCATCGAGACTCTTGTAGGCATTTGGACCAAAGAGATCCATGTGAAGTAGCTCGAGTGGTCTTCTTGTGGTCATGATGTTCTTCGCGCGGTGACTTCCTCCAACTTGTTTCCCTGCTTGACAAGCACTACAAAGTCTATCCTTGTCAAATATGACATCTTTTATTCCAAGGATATGATCACCTTTAATAAGCTTATCAAGATTTCGCATACCAACGTGACCTAGTCTTCTATGCCACAACCAGCCTTTAGAAGATTTAACAATTAAGCAAGTTTTAGGTTGAGCCTTTTTAGTGAAATCAACAATGTAAAGATCTCCTCTACGTATACCGGTAAAGACCATTTTATGATTATATCTATGAAACACTTGGCAGTCTACTTCAGTAAATAGGACATTGAAACCGAAATCAGCAAGTCTAGATACTGAAAGTAAGTTGTAGCCAAGAGATTCAACGAGCATGACATTTTGTATGGAGCTATCATGTGAGTTGGCCACCTTACCAAGGCCAACCACCTTAACCTTTGAATTATCACCAAAAGTGACATACTTTCGAGGGCCGTCATTTTCATTAACTCACGGAACATGTCTTTATCTCCGGTCATATGATCAGTACATCCACTATCAAGGACCCATTCCTTTCCTCCAGCCTTGTAGCCGCGAAGATTTGCCATAAGACCAAAGTGTCTCATCGCATCATCGAGATCATAGTCACTATCATCATCATCATCCTCATCTGAGTATTCATGTTCAACATCATCTTGTGATTGATCAATTCCTAGAGAGGGCAATTCATTAGATAAATGATCATTTCTGTAGTTATCTTTATGAATTCTAATAGCTCTCGAAATGATATTGCTAATGATTCTAGCATCTCCTTTGGCACTCGTAAGATTAGTAAGCTCAATTAAGCAGTCACCAAATTTGGATCATTGGAACTCATCTTAATCAAAGCAATAGACTTATGGAGGATTTCATCTAGATCTTTCAAGGAGCAATTAGGAAAGAGTTCCTTAAGAAATTTCCATATGGTGTAGGCACACTTAAGAGTCGGCAAACATCCAATCAAGTTTCTAGGCGAGCCTCTAATGATAAGATTAACAATTCTAAGATTGTGAATCATGTCAATATCTTCATCTAGGGTAGGGTGCAAAGAATCAACATGAGGTGCACAAGGGCTAGTAATGTACTTGTTCAAATGATATTCATTGAAAATCTCAAGCATTTCATTTTTCCACTCATGAAAATACTCTCCATCAAGAATAGGCACTCTATGTCTAAGACTCCCCAATGTAGACACATCCATCTTTCTCCAATGGTGTTTAAACCAAGGCAATGGAGACCAATGCTCTGATACCAATTGAAAGGATCGAGAAGAGGTGTCTAGAGGGGGTGATTAGACACTAAGTGCCAAAAGTTGCAGTTTTTAATATTCTTAAGTTTAAATGGAGTTTAAGCACAAGTTTAACAAACACAATACATATCAAGCAAGCATGCAATGAGTATATGAGCAGCGGAAAGTAAAGCATGCAACTTGCAAGAATGTAAAGAGAAGGGTTTGGAGTATTCAAACGCAATTGGAGACACGGATGTTTTTGTCGTGGTTCCGATAGGTGGTGCTATCGTACATCCACGTTGATGGGGACTTCAACCCACAGAGGGTAACGGTTGCGCGAGTCCACGGAGGGCTCCACCCACGAAGGGTCCACGAAGAAGCAACCTTGTCTATTCCATCACGGTCGTCGCCCACGAAGGACTTGCCTCACTAGCGGTAGATCTTCACGAAGTAGGCGATCTCCTTGCCCTTACAAACTCCTTGGTTCAACTCCACAATATTGTCGGAGGCTCCCAAGTGACACCTAGCCAATCTAGGAGACACCACTCTCCAAGAAGTAACAAATGGTGTGTTGATGATGAACTCCTTGCTCTTGTGCTTCAAATGATAGTCTCCCCAACACTCAACTCTCTCTCATAGGATTTGGATTTGGTGGAAAGAATATTTGAGTGGAAAGCAACTTGGGGAAGGCTAGAGATCAAGATTCATATGGTTGGAATGGAATATCTTGACCTCAACACAAGTGTAGGTGGTTCTCTCTCAGAAAATGTGTATTGGAAATGTAGGTATGTTCTGATGGCTCTCTCCACAAATGAAGAGTGGGCGGAGGGGTATATATAGCCTCCACACAAAATCTAACCGTTACACACAATTTGCCAAACTCAGTGGGACCGAATGGTTAAACTCTGTCGGACCGATTCAGCAAACCTAGTGACCGTTAGGATTTTCGGTGGGACTGAGATGCAACTCGGTAGGACCGATATGGTTAGGGTTGGGGCATAACGTAATCTCGGTGTGACCGATTACACAAACACGGTGGGACCGATTTTGGTAATAAGCTAATCAGAGAGTTGGTCAGGTAAACTCGGTGGGACCGATTCGCTCATCTCGGTGAGACCGAAATGTTACAGAAGGGAAACAGAGAGTTTACATTGCAATCTCAGTGGGACCGATCGCTCATCTCGGTAAGACCGAAACGTTGCGAAGGGAAACAGAAAGATTACAATCCCATCTCGGTGAGATCGAGATCCTTATAGGTGAGACCGATTTGCCTAGGGTTTGTGGCAGTGGCTATGACATTTGAAACTCGGTGGCCCCGGATAGAAAGAATCGGTGGGGCCGAGTTTGACTTTTAGTTTAGGTCATATGTGGATGTGGGAAGGTAGTTGAGGGTTTTGGAGCATATCAGTAAGCACTTTGAGCAAGCAAGCCATTAAGCAACACCTCATCCCCTCTTGATAGTATTGGCTTTTCCTATAGACTCAATGTGATCTTGGATCACTAAAATACAAAATGTAGAGTCTTGATCTTGAAGCTTGAGCCAATCCTTTGTCCTTAGCATCTTGAAGGGGTTCCACATCCTCTAGTCCATGCCACTCCATTGTTGAACTTATCTGAAATATACTAGGTAAAAGTGTTAGTCCAACAAGAGATATGTTGAAATTAATTACCAAAACCACCCAGGGAGCACTTGTGCTTTCAATCTCCCCCTTTTTGGTAATTGATGACAACATACATCAAAGCTTTAGATAAAGATATAGAGAATAGCAAGTAAAGCTTTGTAAAGACATGTAAAAAGTTACTAGAGGTAGAAGAGGGTCAGTAGTAGATGTGGTAAAAAGTTGAGGCCATGGAGAAGAGTGGAAGAGGTCAATGTAGTTGTTTTGGTAAAGTGGCAAAAGGTGTTTGTTATTGGTTTGGGCAGGTAAATGAATTCCATTTGGTATGAGACTCCACAGGGTGAAATGGAACATATAATTAGGGTCTTCCACCAATTTTGAGCTCATTTGGGAAAAGTTGCCAATGCAACTTTTGTAAACCCTAGAAATCAACAGAAATGGGTTTTTCAAGATCTAGTCATCCAAAACTATTCTCCTTGATGCACCAATTGGTGTAGTTTCATCATTTGGGTATTTGAGAATGTCCACAAAGTTTGGGATCAAATGGAGAAAGTTGCCAATGTAGAGTTGTTCAAACTTCGATCTGGACAGAGAGGGTTTTGGGGCACTTTTGTTAACCAAAATTATTTTGATTGATATGAAACTTTGCAATATCATCACATTATGCATATGTGACTTGCTAGAATTTTCCTCGATTTATTTGAAAATATTTCTTGTAGAAATATTCCAAATACTTGAAATGGACAGAAATGGTTTTGGAGAATTTTGCCCAATATTTTGAACATGACCATGTGTTGAAACTCTTATATATGGAAAATATATGTCCACTGAGTTTCCCTGATTTTTCTCAAATATTTTTGAAGCTTTAAAATAATTTTAACCTATTAAAGACCATTTCTGGACTTAAGAAAAAGCCTTCAAATAAAATAGGAAAATTACTTTTAAAATTATTTTTGTGGTTTATGGGAGTCCTATATCTACTAGGTTTCAAATATACTCTTTGAAATATTTTTCATACCCCAAATCAAGTACTTGTAGTGCAAACCTCAATTCAGGGGGTTTTGGAAAACTAAATTTTGAAAATACTATTTGGCCAAATTATTTTTGTAAGAAAATACTATGTTGCACTATACACATGGCATAATAATTGGGCAGAAGTTTGGGGCAAGGAGATGAAGTATATAAGGGGGAGTTGTGTTGACTTTAAAAAGCACTTGAAAAACACAGAGAGAAAACCAACTCCAAATAAAAGCCAAATAATGCAAAAGTTTTTGCCAGACCACACTTTATCATGATTTATTAGATTAAGTGTTGTGGTATGAAAATCAGGGTGTGACAGACCTACCCCCCTTACAAGAATCTCGTCCCCAAGATTCCCAAACTAGGCATGGAAAGGAATACAAAAACTGGATTTGGGGGTAGTCTTCGCGTCCCCATATTGCTTGTGCTTCCGAGTGGTGCTCCATTGAACATTGAAGTACTCGATGGCGTGGCTTTGTGTATGACGTCATGCTTGATCCGGATTGCAATTGGGGTCTCTCGCGTAGGTCATATTAGGTTGGAGGTCAATGGCTCGGTGATCGATGTCCTTGTAGAGACCGGACTAGTTAGCAAGTTGGAAACATTTTCGGAGTGGTGTCGTGTGGATAAATGTTGTGCATAGTGGGTGACTCAGGTGGTAACTCTAGCTGGCAGCCGTCTATTCTTCTTCTTGCAGTGATCTTGGAGAGGGACGATAAATCTTGGTGTGAGCTTCCCTTTTGACATGGAAATGCTTGGTTCCTTTGAGACAAGAAGTTTGAAGAGACACATGATCTTCGACGAGGAAGTTCACTTCTTTACGACGATGCTTGGTATAGTTCTTCTTGACATGGCAGTCTTCCAATGTTTCTAACCAGCTGAACGGCTCTTCTTCCATTTCCGGGTAGACAAGTATGTCACTAAAGATGACAACCAACTTGTCCAAGTACTCCATGAAGACTTGTTCATGAGGTACATAAAGTAGGATGGGGGTATTGGTGGTGGTCACGGTCGAGTGTTGGTCAGGGTCTACTTGACCTAGAGCCAAATCCCATGGTCATGATCCGACCATGTTGTGGCTTAGTAGGGCTTAAGGGTTTCAAGGATTCTAGTGTGCAAGTGAACATTTATCATCTTATCTTTAAGCACGGTTTCTGAGATGCTAATAGTCTATCTAGTCCTTCAAACAAATAACCTTATATCACCGAAAGAATCATCTCGTATAGGCTAAATCCAATCATCACTCATGTGATCCATATACTCGTGACTCCTGAGAGGAGGTCTAATAAAATCATATATGTCTACGATCCCCAAACTCATATGTATGGCTACCCCTAAAAATCCATGGGTAGAGCATACAAGCTTCCAAGCGGGAATAAAACACAACAATCCAAGTGCTCATCCTATTCTTCCAAGGTCCATGTTAGTGTATCTCAATCCTAAGGAAACACGTCGTATGCCACTCCAAAATCTTGTTTCCTTCCTATGAATCAACTCCAACAACCCATTAACTTCCATTAATCACTACATAATCCTTTAATTCTACAAATCCAGTGTCTATGGTGTTCCACATGATCTCCTAAAGTCCCTAATAATCCCCAAATACTTGAAAGGGCTGTCTCTACTATAGTAAGTCCACCAACTTCCATGGTCAAGTAAACTCCAAGGTCAAGCTTATATAGATTCCCTAAATCAACTCCGACAATTAATCCAATCTCCTTGTTTATCGTCCATCAAGAAACATGGTATCATGATCAAGATCATCAGTCTAAATCCAATTTACTCCGAACCATGTAGACTTACTCAACACCTATACTCCACTACGATCACCTATTTAATCCAAATCTCATGTCCAACAAGAATTCCTACATGTTTCCCCTAAGTCATTATTGTAATATCAACTATCTCCTATCAATATCCCATGGCTCAGTCAAATCCATATTCTTCCAAGAATTTCATCTTGCGATCATAATCATCTTACTAAATCCAATTTACTCCACGAGTAATGAAGTCTATGCTACTGAACACGAGCCCACCAAGTTCATCTACCAACATGAAAGCCTCATGATCCACCAAATTCTCAGATAATTCCTCAAGGTCACTGATATAAACTCATCAAAGTCATTTGTCCTCTATTCCTACATCCTCAAATTGATCTTCCCTATGGCATCGTCAGTTTTGGTGCTATCTTAGGATGATAATGTGCTCATTCACTATGTCCACTAGTTCCATAATGAACCTAGTGTTGTGCAAGGTTACAGAGGATTAACTGGTTCTCTTGCAATTCTGCGGGTTAAGCACATGGTTAAGGATTTGAGCTGGGGTATCTCGTGAAGTCTCGAAGGGTCTAGAGATGGGTTTCCAGTCTTGAGGGGTAAACATATCTCTACAGGGTTGCACTTGGTCGAGGAGGTTGTAGAAAAAATCTTCAGTGCTAGTGGTTGCCGAAGTAGAATCCTTGGTGTATCTTGTCTTGTTGGTCTTCAGTTGAGGAGAGAGATGAGAAGGAAAAGTAGCATATAGGAAGGGAATGCCTAAAGGGGGTTATATAGTGCAAGTGCAAACAATCATGTGCAAAAAGGGCCAAACAAAAGAAACAAGGTATGGAAGGTGATATAGTCGCGTACTTGTTGCCTATGGCAAAAGTGCGACCTATATCAAAACACAAACAAATAAAAACAAGCAACACACAATCATGGTTCTATTTGAACCATCATATGAACTCGACTGCGCATAGGGGGTACACGACTCATCCTACCCTAGGGGTTCTCGGACTCAGTAGTCGTGCTAGCTTCGTGTCTCGTGCAGTCTTCTGGGTTTTCCTCGTGTGTCTCTATGTCTTTTGTAGTTGTTCGATGAAATGATCCGGGTCGGCCTGAAAAATCTTCAACAACCTCTCACCTAACGAGCTGACAGGGTGGAGGTGGTTCCTCGTAGCTGGCATCGACTCGGTCTTCTGTTGTCTTCTTAATATTGACGATCCATTTTGCCTTCTAAGGCGTCGATGGTACCAGGTAGGTATCCATTTATGCAATGATGTTAGCAAGCCAAAGTAGAGGTCCAACATGTCGGTTATGTTGATGACAACATCGACACCAAGAGCGGGGGATGAAGAGAACCGTTTTCCTGCTCACTATAGTGAGGTGGGCCAAATGGCAAGGTTCTCATCCAATGGTGGTTGCCGATACAACAATGGTAAAGACATGATTGCTCTATTAGCGATGTATATCATGGTCTTGTGATCGTCATAGGAAAAGGTTGCATCATCATGGGGCAGTGTCAAAGGTGTCCCCATCTTTTGGGTCTTCATGTCCTCATTCCTCGAGGATGTATCTTCTGTTGGTATCGTCTTGTTGTGGTGTCACCAATCTTGTGCTCAGAAGATGTGTGTGAGTGTCCGGCAAGGTGTCTTCCTCCTAGATTATCCATGAGGATTACGAGGAATCCAGTGGTCAGGGGCATAAGGGTACTAGTGACCATTTGCATAAGTTTTGAAGGGAAGAGATCAATAGGGAAAATATACCTTAGTTTTTCATAAAAACTCAGAGGGAAAGAGAAGTATAGATAATTTTGAAAACTAGTAATAGTTTTGGAAATACTTTTACCCTGACTAACGATCATGCTAACTAAGGCTTCCTACAGTTAGGATGGCTCTGATACCACCTCTGTGGGGACCCCGACTAATAAGTCATGATCACTGAATGCACGTGTACAATGATCCCAGAGATCAATGCTCATTGAACACACAGAAGCTGAATAACAAGAGTCTTACATCCATACATACCGTCTTACACAAATTATGACCATTATGGTCAAGTCTTACATAGATAAAGCCACAAGGGCTGAATACCAAATAAACTTAAGCAGCGGAAATCTTCGTTGAAAAGTAGAACCCATGCCATCTGCCTTAACCCTACAGGCATTCTGACTAGGAAACGTCCTAGTTCGCATGTTCATCTCCAAAGAACTCTTCTTTGAACTCCTGTTCTTCCATGTGTGGCCAATTAAATAACTAGTTCCAAGCCAATGAGTACTTTGAATGTACTCGCAAGCAATCCATGATTGAAACAAGGCATAATAATGCAATGATATAGCACTAAGTAGGTAGTTTGCAGGAAGCTAGTTTTGGGTGCAATGACATGATCTATCAACCTGTAAAGTATGCATCATGAGGGTACAGATATCCGTATGAACAAGTTGCAGATATCAACATAAGCAGAGTTGGACACCAATCCAACTTGATCATCGTGTCAAGTCATCTGACCTAACCCAATTGGCTTCATCAACACACACACACGCGCGGTTTGTAAAACTCTGGACGTAGTTTAAGCAGCACCACCCAACTGTCCTTGATCGTGGACACGGCTATTCAAATAGTTTTACACTCTGCAGAGGTTGCACACTTTACCCACAAGATCCGGGGAACTTCCGTGTCATCCACGACCCGCGGTACCTCAAGTACCCGGGGTAAGCACCCGATAACTATCTTTCCCTAGACGACACTAACATAGAGTCCACTCGATTGGTAGTAACCCCCGTGCCCAACATTTCACATCTTAATAATTGTGGAGCCTTGCTCCCATATTTATCACATACCACAAGCACGGAGTACCAACGGTGTGTCCGATGCCCTATAAAAACAGTCATGGCCGCCCTACCTGGCACGAACCCGTCCCGAGAGAGAGCACCAACTCTCCCCCATCACTAGTAATGTGGGCTCCAAGCTATTATCGGCCTAGGTAATCAATAATGCCCTTTCCCATACAAGGGTAGAGTGGTTGCGCATGTAAGGTTGGGACAGTCGACAAATCTTAAATCTAATTCGTTTTCAAAAACAACACACACACACACTAGCCTCGGTACACCACTTCGTCATCAAGTGGTTACCCATATCATTATCTCCCTTGGCATAAGTGGCACCCGACGGGGTTTTCGAAAAAAAAGAGTCTTTTGTAAATACTTTGTCCCCATCACCATGCATATTCCCGTCCCTTTTTGCGTAGCAACTACTCTAGCTTCCTATCTACTCCCACCGGCATAACCCTCATAAGGAGGTAGGGTCATGCACCATGCAAGTATCAACGAGGAAGTAACGGTGGCAAACCACCCCATGTGGTCACCTCATCATCATGTCTCCGATGCAAGCAATAAAAGTGCTATATGACATGTATAAAAAGGTTTCATAGACATGGTCAAAGGGCTGCTTGCCTGGCTCAGGAAAGTCTTCTGGGTCTTCAAAGTCTTCTGGTCCAACTCCTTCATCAGCAACGCAATCTATCGTCGCAAAATAATAACGAGAAAAATAAGGCAATAATAAATCAGAAAAACCAAAGTGCTTAGAAAAATGTCAACTCATTTTTGGTAAATACTAGGGTGAAAACTAAGAAAGGGAAAATTCCTAGTTTTGGACTTGGAGTAGCAGAATAGATGAAATGGATTTTCAGAGGGGTTTAAATATATTCAAATTCGAATATGAATATGAATAGTACATAAAAGTTGGTTGGAAATGAATGAAAGTTATACCGTTAAATAGGTGGGATTTTTACAAGATTTTAGGAACTGGAATTATTGAATTTGGATTAATATTTAATCGTGTGGAATTTTTACAAGTTTGATAGAAAAGAAAAAGGAGAAGGGGCACTGTGCCTGCTGGGCCAGAACAGCCGCAGCGTAGCAGGCCCAGCCAGAGAGGCGGCCCAGCGCACTGGTGCCCCTACGCGCACTAGGTTTAAACCTGACGACCGGGGCCCAGGAGTCAGTGAGAGAGAGAGGGGCTATGGAGAGGAGAGGCTAGCAGGCGGGGCCCGCCTATCATCCCTAACCCCGAGTCCAGACGGCCGGCGAGCTCACCGGCGTCGATGCAGGGCACGGCGAGGTTGGGCGAGAGCACGACTGGACTCAGCGAAGAGTGGCCATTCGAGTGGAGGTGATTGCGGTCACCGGGGTGGCCTGGTTCACCGGCAACGAGGTCATGTGGTGGAGGAGCTTCGGGTGGCGACGGTTCTGGCTATTTTCGGCAGCTACAAAGAGGGGAAACAGGGGGAAAACAATTAGGGGGTTCAGGGGTTCCAGATTGAGGCGGAGGAGGAGCGGGGGAGGCATGTACCTCGCGAACTCCGGTGAGCCAAATCGGCGGAGCTCGAGCTCGATCTTGAGCTTGGGTGCTTCTGGAGAGGAGTGGGTGGTTCAGGGGGTGTTTTGGAGCTGCAGAGGTCAAGTGGTGAGGAGAGGAGGGCTCGGGGATGTCTTATATAGCTAGGCCAGGGCTTGCCGTGGACCCATGCGCCGGCGAGGTTGTTGTCGTCGCTGTATGTCACGAGGGCTCACGTGGGCATGTCCGGGGTGTTTGTAGGGGTGGTCTACACCCAGAGGAAGGGATAGAAGGAGTGGGGAAGCGTCAGGGCATCGCGCGTGTGAGCGTGCTCATTGGAGCTCTCGGGCGGCCATGGTGTGCGTGCGAGCAGGGGCAGGAGAGAGAGAGAGGAAGGAGGGGGCGGACCAGCTGTCGTGTCCCAGACGCCGAGGCGCGTCATCGGGCGTGCTGGGGACGCCCGAGGTGGCCGGGGGTGCTTGACAGGGGGGCTACAGTGCCTGGACGCATTGTAGCACGCTCTAGAGCACCCAAATGGCTTGGCATGCCATTTTCTAAGAAGTGTGGGGGCAGCCAAAGGTGTCTGGTAGCTCTAGGGGGGAGTAAAGAAGTGGGCTATGGCCTTGGATGCCCTGGGGAGCTAGTGGAGTGAGGAGGGAGGTTGAGGGAGAGAGAGAACTTGCTGTCCAGGGAAGTAAATGGGGGTGTTTAACCCATTAATCGTTGAGCAATGGCCAGGGGAAAGTTACTGGAGGTAGAAGAGGGTCAGGATTAGCTGTGGTAAAAAGTTGAGGCCATGGAGAAGAGTAGAAGAGGTCAAGGTAGTTGTTTTAGTAAAGTGGCAGAAGGTGTTTGTTGTTGGTTTGGGCAGCTAAATGAATTCCATTTGGTATGAGACTCCACAGGGTGAAATGGAACGTATAATTAGGGTCTTCCACCAATTTTGAGCTCATTTGGGAAAAGTTGCCAATGCAACTTTTGTAAACCCTAGAAATCAACAGAAATGGGTTTTTCAAGATCTAGTCATCCAAAACTATTCTCCTTGATGCACCAATTGGTGTAGTTTCATCATTTGGGTATTTGAGAATGTCCACAAAGTTTGGGATCAAATGGAGAAAGTTGCCGATGTAGAGTTGTTCAAACTTGGATCTGGACACAGAGGGTTTTGGGGCACTTTTGTGAACCAAAATTATTTTGATTGATACGAAACTTTGCAATATCATCACATTATGCATATGCGACTTGCTAGAATTTTCCTGGATTTATTTGAAAATATTCTTGTAGAAATATTTCAAATACTTGAAATGGATAGAAATGGTTTTGGAGAATTTTGCCCAATATTTTGAACATGACCATGTGTTGAAACTCTTATATATGGAAAATATATGTCCATTGAGTTTCCCTGATTTTTCTCAAATATCTTTGAAGCTTTAAAATAATATTAACCTATTAAAGACCATTTCCGGCCTTAAGAAAAATCCTTTAAATAAAATAGGAAAATTACTTCTAAAATTTTATTTTTGTGGTTTATGGGAGTCCTATATCTACTAGGTTTCAAATATACTCTTTGAAATATTTTTCATACCCCAAATCAAGTACTTGTAGTACAAACCTCAATTCAAGGGGTTTTGGAAAACTAATTTTTGAAAATACTATTTGGCCAAATCATTTTTGTAAGAAAATACTATATTGCACTATACACATGGCATGATCATTGGGCAGAATTTTGGGGCAAGGAGATGAAGTATAGCAGGGGGAGTTGTGTTGACTTTAAAGAGCACTTGAAAAACACAGAGAGAAAACCAACTCCAAATAAAAGCCAAATAATGCAAAAGTTTTTGTCAAACCACACTTTATCATGATTTATTAGCTTAAGTGTCGTGGCATGAAAATCAGGGTGTGACAATCCGGATGTATCCATCCTTCAACACATAACCAAGAAACCTTCGGAAATCGTGTACCTCAACCTTTGAAAAGCATCCGTTATACGAGTTATGGCAATACTCCCGAACTCCCGCCCCAGTACTGGGTGGTGTCGAGGTTATCTCACCAACAACTGCATAAAAGAGATTTTCGATGTTGGCGAACTCAGGTATTCCGGAACTGCAACGATAAAATTGTGACGACAACACCTCGGAGCTCAATTCCCCGGGACACTGCCAGAACCCCTAAATGTCAGGAGGCACCAAGAACAATGTTCTCGTCACAAGAATACGTGTGTGATGCTAAAAAAAATTTGTGAAATTTGAGGAGAGAAAAGTCAAAACTTCTATGTCAGGAGGCCTCACCAGAGCGACGAAGGGACTGGGGATTAAAAAGAATCCTTCTCTCCGATATATATAATCCTAAGACTCAAAAAAATTGCGAGACTCAACAACGTCAACGATTTGATCAAGCAGGGGGCTCCTAAGTCGTGGATGGCTCTGATTACCAACTTGTGACACCCACGGTGCGGTTATATCTCCCACGTGTCGGAGCACGACTTAGAGGCATAGCCACATGGTAGTTTTGTTGCAAGAGGGGTAATCTTCACACGATCGCATGTACCGAATAAGAAAGGGATAAAGAGTTGTCTTACAATCGCCACTTCACACAAATACAAGTTAAACATACATCATCCAGAGTACAATCAAGGTCCGACTAGGGAACCAAAATAAAAGAAGACAACCCCAATTGCTAGATCCCCTGTCGACCCAACTGGGCTCCACTACTTATCAACCGGAAAAGACACAACACCACGAACAAGATCTTCATCGAGCTCCCACTTGAGCTCGGTAGCATCACCTGCACTGGTATCATCGGCAGCTTCAACTATTTGGAAGTATCTGTGAGTCACGAGGACTCAGCAATCTCACACCCGCGAGATCAAGACTACTTAAGCTTATGGGTAGGATAGGGTAATGAGGTGGAGCTGCAGCAAGCGCTAAGCAAATATGGTGGCTAACATACACAAATAAGAGCGAGAAGAGAAGCAACGCATCGGTCGAGAAGCTAGAATTGATCAAGAAGTGATCTTGAAACTACTTACATTCAAGCATAACACAAGACCGTGTTCACTTCCCGGACTCCGCCGGAAAGAGACCATCACGGTCACACACGTGGTTGATGCATTTTTAATTAATTCAAGTGTCAATTTCTCTACAACCGGATATTAAGAAATTCCCCTGCCACATAACCGTGGGCACGGCTCTCGAAATTTTGTACCCTGCAGGGGTGTCCCAACTTAGCCCATCACAAGCTCTCACGGTCAACGAAGGATATTCCTTCTCCCGAAAAGACCCGATCAGTCTCGGAATTCAAGTTACAAGACATTTCGACAATGGTATAACAAGACCAGCAAAGCCACCCGATGTGCCGACAATCCCGATAGGAGTCACACGTATCTCGTTCTCAGGGCAACACCGAATGAGACTAGCTACGAGTAAAACCAGCCCTCAAGTTTCCTCGAGGTGGCCCCATAGGCAGCTCGGTTCGGACCAACACTTAGAGAAGCACTGGCCCGGGGGGGTTAAAATAAAGATGACCCTCGGGAGCGCGACTCCCAAGGGAAAAGTAATAGGTGGTGGTGGCAAATGTTAAAACCAAGGTTGGGCCTTGCTGGAGGAGTTTTATTCAAAGCAAACTGTCAAGGGGTTCCCATAACACCCAACCACGTAAGGAACGCAAAATCAAGGAACATAACAATGGTATGACGGAAACTAGGGCGGCAAGAGTGGAACAAAACACCAGGCATAAGGCCGAGCCTTCCACCCTTTACCAAGTATATATGCATTAATTAAAATAAGAGATATTGTGATATCCCAACATATCCATGTTCCAACATGGAACAAACTTCATCTTCACCTGCAACTAGCAACGCTATAAGAGGGGCCGAGCAAAAGCGGTAACATAGCCAAACAACAGTTTGCTAGGAAGGTGGGTTAGAGGCTTGACATGGCAATATGGGAGGCTTGATAAACAAGTGGTAGGTAGCGCGACATAGCGACAGAACGAACAACTAGCAAGCAAAGATAGAAGTGATTTAGAGGGTATGGTCATCTTGCCTGAATCCCGATAGGAAGAAGAACGAGTCCATGAAGAAGACAAACGGACATAGTCGAACGAATCCTCACAACTCCGGAACAAAACTGAAGCTAACGAGAGAAGCAACCCGGAAAGAAACAAGCAACATGGTAAACACACAAGCATAAACATGGCATGATGCACAACCAAGGATGATGCATGTCCAATTTAAATATGCATGGCATGGCAAAGTGCACAACCAACACTACAAGTTAAGTGGAGCTCAATATGCAACGAGTTGCATATTGACGAAACACCACATTCTATTATTTAGTTCACTCCCATTTATGTACACAACAATATTAAATGTTGCTAAACATGGCAAGAGGTGGAGCATAAGTAAACTAAACATTTAGGCAAGTTTAAATGAGTCCAGAAATAACAACAACCATTCCGGAAAATCCCCATGTGCATATCTAGAAAATGAAGCAAACAACAATTAAAACATTTTAAATGTTGTTATCATGATGTGGATGACATTTGCAAGTTTTATGCAATATTTATGAAAATGTTGATAAGAGCATGTTATGAAGCATTTGTCATCATGGCGGAAATGAAAGGGGTGCCATGGCAACGCATCCAAAAATGATGCCACGGCAACATATTGGTTTTGGTAGCTCATGGAGATACAGGTGCAAACAAAAGTGTGGCGGGAGCGTGTCATGCAAGGAAGGTGGGGTGATCCCGGTTACCGGGTTCCCACGAGATGATGGCATGGTAATGAGGAGGAACAACGTGCAAGCGACAATTCGAGCATGGTGCAAACACGAGCATCTCATGCATCACACATGCATTTGTTCACGGGTCGATTTAGCGGTTATACCTTCGAAACATGCGTTTTGAGGCGGACCGAGTTCAAAGCGATGGAGATGTTCATGGATCGTCGTAGAAGTAGTGGTACTTTTCCAGAGAGGAACTTGATGAACCCAACGTCTCCGAGGCGACGGTGGTCGTACATGGAAACTGTAGTTGAACTTGTAGGGTCGTCAATTTCGTGGTACTTAGGCGAATCCACGGGAAACGGTAGCCGTACACGGTTCATCGAGGAACTTGACATTTCGGCCGGTAGCCGTTCGAGCGTCCGACGGTAGTGGTACTTGGCCAAATGCACATCGCCTGTAGTTGTCTCGTATCATCGTGGAGGTAGTCGTTCACTTGACAAACTTATTGGAACCTAGTCAACGGTAGAGATCCAGCTTGGGGTTCCGAAGGGGCACTTGGCGTCGTGGTACTTGGCGATTTCAGAGACGACGGAAGACGAACTTGGCGGTCCTCGTTGACCAGGTACTTGGCGTTATTTCCTGTTCGGTGGTCGACCTTGGCGTCAACCACAACAGCAATTCGAGGTACACAAAGCAGCAACAGGAGGCTGCAGAGGTGGTTGAACTCAGGAGGTTCACGGCGCGGTCACGCGAGCAACGCTCGCGTCCTGAAACTAACGAAGCAGGTGGCGACAGCTTCATGCGTTTGATCGAAGCAGAGACGAGACCCTACGGTAGGAAGTGAGCACGGACAGTCAGGGCGAGAGGAGCCGAGCGGAGCCGAGCGGAGCCGGCCCGATCCAGCGGCAGGGACGGGAAGGACACACATGGCAGCTCTGGTCGCTCGCGGCCAAGGCAGCAGAGAAGGTCGATGGGTGGAGCTCGAGGCAGGAGGTGAAGAAGATGCAACGACACAATCTCCAGCGAGAAGGCCAGGTGGAGGAGGGCGGGAACGGTCGGACGGCGCAGTTCGACAAGACGCAGCGGGGCGACGGCCAAGCGATGAGGAGGAGACAAAGGGGCCTCGGGCGGAGATCGAGGTCGCTGGTGAAGTTGCAAGGTGGCACTCGGCGTCTGTCAGGGATATACCCCATGGCCTAAACCGGCCGGAAGTATAACCCGGCCAGACTAGGCGTTTCATTGGTAAACCACCAGAGGATTGGCGGTTTACGTGATTGGTGGTTTACATGTTTGGCGGTTTACGTGTCTGGCGGTTCACTGGTATGACGATTCACGAGCCTGAAGACTCATTGGTGACCTGGCGCATGTTCCGGACAGATGACAAGGCCCAAGGCCCAGCATGCCAGTTTATGTTAATGGTGGGCCGGTTTAAGAGGAAAGGCATGAGGAACATTTATCTTACAAGGAGTTAAGACCTGGACTTGTATCCGGTTTGTATTAAGATAGACTAGTCCTAATCCTAATAGGACTCTACATGTAATCCGCCCCTCTAACATATATAAGGAGGGGCAGGACTCCTCAAAAAGGGACAAGATTCACAAGTTCCACAAGTTGGACAAGTTAGGTTTAGACAATAGCTCTCAAGATAGAGCACTGTTGTAACCGTGATCATCATCATCAATATCAATGAAGCAGGATGTAGGCTTTTACCTCCACCGTGAGGGGCCGAACCTGGGTAAAACATCGCGTCTCTCGTCCCGCTCAACCCCTCTCAAGCTACCACATAGATGCGTTGGCCTCGTGACTAAGTCCGGACACTAAGGACATCTGCTATGACAATTCCACGACAGTTGGCGCCCACCGTGGGGCCTGTGCACGGTGGTGTTGAGTTCTTGGAGGGATTTCTTCATGGGATCGAGAAGCTCGCGATAAGCCGGATGAAAAAGAGCCAGCGCAGAAGATAACATCATCAATGATAAGTCAAAGCGAGATATACAAGATTTCAGATAAGAAAATTAGCGTTTATGCGCCAGCGCACGAGACCAGATGCGTATCTGCTGAAGGAAAATACAAGTCATCGGTTCAATCCGATTTGCAGCAAAACTGAGGATTGGATCCAGGCCTGATCATCGTATCAATGAAAGACAGACGTGATGGAAAGAATAGCCAAAACAAAGTCAATGGGATCTTTCCATGTACATAACTGTAGGATCGATGGCAGCCAACCAAAAGGGAATTATTTACCTTGGCACGGATTTCGAGCAAGTTCAGTGAATCTACCATATGAAGCTACTAGTACGATACGGATCGGACTTTTCTCAGCTTACTATATTGAGCAAATCAACAAGTTACTCTGATTCAGATAGCTGGACGATCATCAATGGGAAGTTGGATCGATCTTTTTGGTGTGTCATGGTAGGAAACGGGGAGATCTCGCAAGTTTTTTGTTTTGTTTTCGTCGCGCTCGCCGATGCAGCCTGAGCCGGCGTCATCTCTGTTGGCCTCGACCGAGCCACCACCTCGCACTGCTTCAGTTGCTGCCATGGGCCGGGCCGTTCTTGTGGCCGCTACTGAATCAACTCGGTTCCCGCCACGGGTCGCGAGTGTCATCGCTTGCTGCTGCCACAAGCCGGCCCGCCTTTGCCGCTACGGCCTCGTCATGCTGCGGCAAAATAGAAACGTACAGAGGCATCAACTTAGGAGGCCAAACAAACAACTCCATATTTGACCGGAAGACCAAAAACAAGATGTCACGGCCGCCGAGCCACGATCCAAAGGGAGAGTTGGTTATGGGGCACAGACTCACACTGTCTCCGAGCCGCAGGAGCAGGCTTCGGATCGCCGCAGGCCTCTTCATCCACAAAATACATCAGGTGATATTTGTCCTATATATTTCTTGCTAAGTACATGTTGATTTCATTGGTCAAACAACTACTTTGCCCTGCTGTATGTTTTGTACGCAGGATAACTGTGTTTATATCGCGGGTTTCGTCCGTGTCATTCCACCTGATGAATGAGCGTGAGCAAGTCACCGTCCCTGTGGTCCGGTTTACATCAGCGTGCCGGGACCGCGCCCGCGATTAACTCAACCATCCATGCCGGTTTACAACGCCTGCAGCCGACTCCCCGTCCGCACTGGTTCACAATGCCCGCAGGCGGCTCTCCGTCTGCGCCGGTTTACAACACCCGTGGCCGACTCAACCGTCCATGCTGGTTTATAACACCCATGGCCGACTCAACCGTCCATGCCGGTTTACAACACCCGTGGCCGACTCAACCGTCCACGCCGGTTTACAGCACCGTGACCGACTCAACCGTCCACGCTGGTTTATAACACCCGTGGTCGACTCAACCGTCCACGCTGGTTTACAACATCGCGGTCAACTCTCCCGTCCACACCGGTTTAAAAATGCCGTGGCCGACAGATCTATCAGCACCCGCGGCCGACTCAGCCGTGACTGATTTCAGTTTCACCATGGTGATCATCAACTCCGCAGTGATAATTGCTGACCTAACGCATCAGGATTCAAACCGGTCTATATCACGGTTAATTATGAAGTATCTCAAGCCAACTCCTCAAGTCGCCTTGAGACTCGGGGGCTACAATGACATGACTCGGGAACTCCGGGTCATTGGAGGGAATGATAACCCGGTTCCGAAGGATACCGCCATATTGATGAAAATTGAAAGGCCGTTAGAAAATTGTTGGTTCAAAATAAAGAATGATGGTTTAAAATCCAGCTCAAGGGAAGTCAGTCTCACTGAAGCTCTCAAATATCCGGTTTACAATCTAGTTCAAGGGAAATCTGTTCTCCCACAAAGCTCTGAAGCGCTCAAATCCGGTTTAACAATGTCCGGTTCAAAAAGGAATTAACTTCTCGCAAGTTCGAGTTTAAAGGCCGTCAGAAAATTTTTGGCTAAAAAATAAAGATTCCAGTTTAAAATCCGGTTCAAGGGAAAGATATCTCCCACAAAGCTTTGAAGCTCTCAATATCCGGTTCAAGATCCCGGTTCAAGAAGAATTTATCTCTTGCAAAAAGTTAAAAATTGCCAAAGAGGACCTGCTGCCATGATGCGCGGTTCAAACATGGGTATCCCGCCTTACTGGCCTGACATATTATTGATCACATGGGGGCTTCTGCTTCATAAAGCGGGGTCTCTGTTCTTTTACATCATGCGTGGTTACACGGAGCTGTTCTGTCTTAAAGCGGCCTCCGGTTTACCCCTTGAAAATTTTATAAACATCACTTGGGGGCTTGGTCGTGTCCGAACCAATGCAACACCTTTTGATAGGCGAAAGCCACCAGATCACTTGGGGACATGGTCAAGTCTGAACCAATCACGCCTCTTGATTGGCCTAAGGCCATAGAATCACTTGGGGGCTTGGTCGAACCCGAACCATTGCCACGCCTCTTGATCGGCATAATGCCACGGTTTCATTTGGGGACCTGGCTGACTTGAACCATAGCTACACCATTGGGGAGCTTGGTCGTGTCCCACCATGGTAACACCATCTGATCGGCTCAATAAGCCTCTTTTTGCAAATGGTTTTATCATTGCCTTTGCTTCAATATTTTCCTTGATAACTGTTTCTTTTATTTTTGTTGCGTTTTTAAACCGAGAAAGTTTTAAACCGGTTCAAACTATCAATTACAAATTGACAGAACACGGTCAAATCTTAATCCGGAGATTATCTGCCCGGTTTGATTTTCTGTTACCATCCTATTATGGAGTAAACCGGTGTTTATCACAACCCGACACGGTTTTATCATAAACCGGCACAATATGGAAGGAGTTATCAGTACTCAAGACTTTGGTTATCACCCTTACTACAAAAAGTTGGTAAAACCAACAATGTGATTCAATGTCACAGGTATGATATATTTCATATTTGATTATTCTTAAGTGCATCCTTGGTTATAAACCCGGGTTATATGTTGGGCATTATGACCCGTCCGGCGGTAAACCGCTAGGACACTTTAAACTTGTTGTATGCAGAAACAGGTTTGTTAAACCGGCCTGGCTTTGGGCTATAAGTTGCCAGTGTATATATATTTGGATTGAGCCATTGGAATCATGCGCTTATAAATCATTGGGTTATATTATTCAAATAGCCAAGTTTGGCTGAATTTTCATTATGATATGAATGAATAAGGTTTTCACCGGATTATGTTATCTTGAATAGCCAACATGGCTGGATTTTTATGGTTATTAATAACCGGTATTATTGAGGTTTTCAAAGTTGCTTTAGCGCAATGGCTATCCTATTATCAATAGATATGATTTATTCTACAATTGAAGGAATAGTCCCGAGTCGCTGCAGGCTTACAACCCGGCACTTGGGGGCTACATTATTCAAATCGAGATTACATGCAAGTCTCATGTCACTGCAAGCATGCATCATGACACTTGGGGGCTAATGCAAAGTCATTTTTACTAGTCTTATTGAAGACCCAACTCATCATATTATAATGAGCCGGCCCTTGGGGGCTACCAATTGCTCATGTCAACAATTCAAGGTACACAAGTTTTCGTCCATAATATTGAAGGATCCATTGCTCAGTTGGTAAAGCACAAAGCTCTTAACCTTGTGGACGTGGGTTCAAGCCCTACGATGGATGCTACATTATAAGATGTTATTTTCATTGAAGTATATATCAAGTCCCAGTTCAGTATTATCTTACTAAGCCGGCCCTTGGGGGCTACACATCACTGCTAAAATCTACATTATTATATTTACAAAGTTCCTGCTCATTATTGCATAATGACCCGGCCCTTGGGGGTTACACTGATTGAAGTTTTTATAAGCAAATTACAAGTCCCAGGTTGCTGCAAGCATGACAACCCGGCACTTGGGGGCTACATATATGGAGTATTCAGTTTATATGATTGAGACGAACTAATCGGATTTCTTCAAGGTTGAAACACTTATTGGAGCAAGTCTTAAGTTATCACTATGTTCTCCTCTTAAGACTTGGGGGCTACAGGTATTATGCATATAAAGGAGGAACATCTTCATTTTATCAGTTTTGAGCAAATCAGGAAGATCAATTACATGACCCAGTGTCGACAACAATTATGACCCGGCGCCATCAATATTTATAAACCGGCCATTTTGGTAATATTAAACCGGCAAGTTTTACATCTTCAAACCGGCTGAAAATCAGATAAGTATTTTCAGACCCATATTTCTTAAACCGGCGCTTTGGGAGCTGAGTTAAAGGTGTTATTCTTCACAATATTTCTCGGTGACAAACCAATGTCGGCAAATTGATTATGAAGCTGGTCTATTGACCCGGATTTCCCAGAAGGAGGAAATAACAAGGACTTAAGGATGATCAGGTACCGGTTTACAAAAATTCTTAACCCGGAGCATAACCTGTCAAATTTGTTCTTGTGTTTATTTTGCAGCATAAGTTTACCATGAATAAATCCAAGCTAAACTTGGGGGCTAATGTCGGGGATATACCCCGCGGCGTAAACCGGACGAAAGTATAACCCGGCCGGACTAGGCGTTTCATTGGTAAACCGCCAGAGGATTGGCGGTTTACATGATTGGTGGTTTACATGTCTGGCGGTTTACGTGTCTAGCGGTTCACTGGTATGACGATTCACGAGCCTGAAGACTCATTGGTGACCCGGCGCGTGTTCCGAACGGATGACAAGGCCCAAGGCCCAACATGCCGGTTTATGTTAATGGTGGGCCGGTTTAAGAGGAAAGGCATGAGGAACATTTATCTTACAAGGAGTTAAGACCTGGACTTGTATCCGGTTTGTATTAAGATAGACTAGTCCTAATCCTAATAGGACTCTACATGTAATCCGCCCCTCCAACATATATAAGGAGGGGCAGGGCTCCTCAAAAGGGGACAAGATTCACAAGTTCCACAAGTTGGACAAGTTAGGTTTAGACAATACCTCTCAAGATAGAGCACTCTTGTAACCGTGATCATCATCATCAATATCAATGAAGCAGGATGTAGGCTTTTACCTCCACCGTGAGGGGCCGAACCTGGGTAAAACATCGCGTATCTCGTCCCGCTCAACCCCTCTCAAGCTACCACATAGATGTGTTGGCCTCGCGACTAAGTCCTGACACTAAGGACATCTGCCGTGACAATTCCACGACAGCATCCCTGGCAATGCGGCAGGGCGGCAAGCTCGGGACGACTCCCATGGAGGAGCAGAGAGGAGAAGGCCGGGCAAGGTTAGGCGGTGGGGATGTAGCGAGGAAGCCTACGGCGGCCAAAGGAGAAGGACGAGGGGATCGGGCGCAGCGGGATTTGCGGCCTGCATGCATGGGTGTGCGAGGCTGGCGGACAGAGGGAGAGATGGGATCGATGAAGATGGGGGTTCAGGCATGGGTTCTCCTGGCAGTGCGAGGAGGCAGACGAGGGAAGGGATCAAGGGAGAGAGAGGGGTATCGGTCGGTGCTAGGTTTGGAGGAGAGGAACTAGGCCGTTGGCCCTAGGAGGCTGCGGGAGGCCTTGTGCAGAGAGGAGCAAATGGCCCGGGAGGTGGGCTTCTGCTGCTAACCTCCTCACATAACAGGGAAAAACAAAGAGAGAAAAGGGAGAGGAAAGAAAGGGGCTGGCCCGGAAAGCTGAATTGGGCTTCCATTTAAAAAAATAAAGAGAAGTTTGGAGAAAAGAAAGAGAGAGTTAGAAAAAGAATTAGACCAACAGGGATATTTTCTTGGACCAAGAAAATATGAAGGTTTTACCAAAAATGGTTGGAAAAGGTTTTGGCAAACTACGTCCATAGACATTTGAATTTAATTCAAATGGGTTTGGATAGAAAGTGGGTGAGGGAGGTCCAGAATTGATGAGGTTTTAGAGGAGCCTCGATAATAAGTGGCAAGAATTGTTGGGAAAGTTTGAGGAAGAACTTGAGATAGAATGGGCATGAGAATTAAATTGCAAGTGTGTTAAGGTGAATTCCAAAATAGTGGAATATTTTATAATAGCTCCCTAAATATCGGGACAGTATGTTTTAAAGAGAAACCACCATGTGAGTTCCCTCAATTTAAATGGATCATAAATCCATGCAATTTATTTAAGTGAGTTTTAGTTAGCTTTGAGAAAATGATGGCATGATGACATGATGCAATGCAAAAGATGCAAAGATGAATGCAACAAGCAAAACAAATCACACAATGAAACTCGGAAACCATGGAAGGCATTTGGAGGGCCGGTCTTGGGGCATCACAGTATGAACCATAGAGAAGTTGGAATACAGTAGGTCTAACACCAATATAAATAAAGAATGAGTTCATTATAGTACCTTAGGTGGTGGTTTATTTTCTTATACTAACGGAGCTCATGCGATTTTCTGTTGAGTTTTATGTTGTGAAGTTTTGAAGTTTTGGGTAAAGATTTGATGGATTATGGAATAAGGAGTGCCAAGAGACTAAGCTTGGGGATACCCAAGGCACCCGAAGGTAAAATTCAAGGATAACCAAAAGCCTAAGCTTGGGGATGCCTCGGAAGGCATCCTGTGGGAGTCCTGGATTAGGGGGTCTCCGGACAGCCAGACTATCTCCATTGGCCGGACTGTTAGACTATGAAGATACAAGAATGAAGACTTCGTCTCGTGTCCGGATGGGACTTTACTTGGCATGGAAGGCAAGCTAGGAAATACGTATATGGATATCTCCTCCTTTGTAACCGACCTGGTGTAACCCTAACCCTCTCCGGTGTCTATATAAACCGAAGGGTTTTAGTCCGTAGGACAACAATCACAACATACAATCATACCATAGGCTAGCTTCTAGGGTTTAGCCTCTCTGATCTCGTGGTAGATCTACTCTTGTAACACCCATATCATCAATATCAATCAAGCAGGACGTAGGTCTTTACCTCCATCAAGAGGGCCCGAACCTGGGTAAAACTTTGTGTCCCTTGCCTCCTGTTACCATCCGGCCTAGACGCACAGTTCGGGACCCCCTACCCGAGATCCGCCAGTTTTGACACCGACATTGGTGCTTTCATTGAGAGTTCCGTTGTGTCATCGCCACCAGGAAGGATGTCTCGTCCCGTCTTTAAAGACGGCACTATCACTAAGCGAGCCCTGGCTATCAGGCAAACTCTCCGGCTAGGTGGTTTTCTTATGACCGCTTGTTCGGCCGCCGCGCCGATGATGACTTCTCGGGTCATCGAAAGAAATCTTCACGTCAACTCGGAACTCGCCGAGCAGTTAGATCCAATGGAGCTCTCTTCCCTGAACGAGCTCTTGGATCGCATCGCCGCCTTGGGAGTCGCTACAGACTACGATCAGATTGGGCCTCAACCCGATCTAAGAGAAATTAACTCTCCCCAAGTCACCCATCACGTTGCAGTGGTGCAAGAACAATGCGGCAACCCTTCATCCATCTTAAGGACTAGCTACGTCCGGATTCCCGATCCCTCCAAGCCGGATACCCACGGAGGGGAGGATGACACTCAAAGCCTGAACCCAGAATCAGGCAGCGGGCTCGATTTACCGGAAAACATCCAAGAATCCAAACTTTCGAGTTCAGAAACTCCTTGGCCATTGAGCCTCAGATTGGGTGAGGATTCGGATTCAATTCCACCCACCCACCCAAACATACACGATCTATCCCAAATTAGGCAAGAGCCCGAAGAAACAGTACACCATTACTGGGCCAGATTCCTCCTGGTCAAGAACAGGATAAAGGACTGCCGCGAGGAAGACGCAATCTCATTCTTCTGCAATAATTGCACGGACAAGGGAATCCTCAACGCCATAAGTCGTCGCGAAATTACACGCTTTGCCGACTTGGTGTCCATAGTATGAAAGTACTGTGCGATGGAAAGCGCCTGGAAAACCAAAATAAAATTTTGGGATAATCCGGCCCTGAATACAAACCCAGTCCAAAATAAAAGGCTGCACTATCACAATACACCTGGGTTAACTACCAAAAAGCAAAAGCCCTCTACGGGGCAAGGAACCGTACTAGAGGGATGACTCAATGAACCCTGCAAAATTCATAGTACATTGGATGCGACACCAACGCACAGCCTTAGAGCATGCTTGATACTCTGGCAGGCGGCCAAAAGTGGTGAGGATCTACTCCTCCCAAAAACCACAGAGCACCACCCCGAGGACAATAATACAGTCTTAACGGTCTTTGAGACCTTCACGTCAAATAATAGGCGGAAGCGAACACTCCGCAGCACGTCTGAAATCTGCCACATAGCAGAAACAAATCCTTGGAGCGACACGGCTATTACCTTCAATGCCAGTGACGAACCTAAAATCCGAACAGCCCGAGTACCAGCCGCACTGGTCCTCAGTCCAATCGTGGACGGCTTTTGACTCACCAAGGTACTTATGGACGGCGGCAGCGGATTAAACCTCATTTATGAGGAAACTCTTCAAAAATGGGAAACAGACTGGAGCCGCATTAAGCAAAGCAGCACAACCTTTAGAGGAATCATCCCCAGTCGGGAAGCGCGCTGCGCTGGAAAAATCACACTAGACGTGGTATTCGGCATGCCGCATAATTACAGGTCCGAAGAAATTACATTCCAAGTGGCCTCATTCAGCAGCGGATACCACGCTCTATTAGGGCGGGAGGCGTTTACAATCTTCCAAGCCATACCCCATTACGGGTACATGAAGCTCAAAATGCCCGGGCCCAACGAAATCATCACTCTTGTTAGTGATCCGGACATAGCACTCCGCGCCGAAAATAAGACGGCTGCACTGGCCCTTGAGGCACTATCCGAAGCCCTAGCGGCCGAAGAACTAACTGCGCTGCGCTCCACGATGAACAGGGACGACGTGATACTCGATAAAAGATCCAAGTCCACCTCCTTTAAACCGGCAGACGAAATAGTCAAATTCCAAGTCCATCCAATGGACCCTACAAAACAGCTTCCATCAGGGCACAATTAATCCCTGATGTCGATGCCGCACTGCGAGAATTCCTACGCGAGAACTGGGACATTTTTGCCTGGCACCCTTCAGGCATGCCAGTAATCCCACGCAGGCTGGCTTAACATAGCCTAAATATCCTAAAAGGATTCAAGCCAGTCAAACAGGCTCTTCGGTGTTTCTCCGAGCCTAAAAGACAAGCCATGGGAGAGGAACTAGCCAAGCTATTGGAGGCCGGATTCATCAGAGACATAAAACATCCGGACTGGCTAGCAAACCTGGTGATGGTACCAAAGAAGGACAAATCATGGCGCTTGTGTGTTGATTTTAAGGACCTTAATAAGGCCTGCCCAAAGGATCCCTTCCCCCTCCCCCGCATCGATCAAATCATCGATGCTACCGCAGGACACGATTCATTGTGTTTCCTCGACGCATACTCCGGCTACCATCAAATCAAAATGGCAGAGCCAGACCAAGCCGCAACGGCATTCATCACACTATACGGCCCATTCTGCTTCACCACAATGCCCTTCGGGCTAAAAAACGCTGGTGCAACATATCAGTGCATGATTCAGACATGCCTGGCAAACCAGATCGGCAAAACAGTGGAGGCATACGTGGATGACATGGTCGTTAAAACAAAGCATGTTGAAACTCTAGTAGACGACTTGAGGCTCACATTCGACAACCTCCGAACATATGACATCAAGCTCAATCCGAAAAAATGCATTTTCGGTGTACCAGCAGGAAAGCTCCTGGGATTCATTGTCTCCAGTAGAGGTATTGAAGCCAATCCAGCCTAAATTCGAGCGTTGTCACAGTTGGCTACCCCAACAGACCTCAAACAAACACAAAAATTAACTGGATGCATGGCGGCTCTAAGCCGCTTTATCTCCCACCTAGGAGAAAAGGCATTACCCCTTTATCGCCTCCTCTGGCGCACCGAACACTTCGAGTGGACGAACGCCGCCACGCCCGGACTCAACGAAATAAAGGACATATTGGCAACAAACCCAGTCCTGGCCGCGCCAAACATTGGTGAACCAATGCTATTATACATTGCGGCAACTCATCAAGTAGTAAGCGCAGTGCTTGTCGTTGAGCGAGAAGTGGACGAACACAAATTTCCCCTTCAAAAGCCGGTTTACTACGTGTCCACTGTCCTTACTCCATGCAAATCATGGTACCCGCATTATCAAAAGATAGCATACGCGGTATTCATGGCATCTCGGAAGCTGCGACACTACTTTCAAGAGTGTTCGATGACGGTAGCCTTGGAAGTACCACTTAACGATATTATAAACAACCGCGACGCGACGGGCCGGATTGCCAAATGGGCCATTGAGCTCCTCCCGTTCGACATAACTTACAAGCCACAGCGATCTATTAAATCGCAAGTTTTGGCTGACTTCGTCGCTGAATGGATGAAAGCCGAACTCCCTAAAGAGTACGGCACATATTCAAACTGGATCATGCACTTCAACGGCTCCAAAATGTTGGCTGGTCTGGGGGCTGGCGTCGTTTTGACATCTCCAACAGGAGACACCATTCAATACGTACTACAAATAATGTATACGGACTCCAACAACGCAGCCAAATATGAGGCCCTTCTACATGGTCTCCGGATGGCAGTATCCATGGGCATTCAACGCCTAGAGGTGCGCGGGGACTCAAACCCCGCGATATCCCAAATAAATGGAGACTTTGATGCCAAGGATCCAAAAATGGCCGCTTATCGCAATGCCGTCCTAAAAATGTCAGCTCGGTTCGAAGGGCTTGAATTTCACCATGTGGCCCGGGAAAACAATCAGGCGGCGGATATCCTCGCTCGCATTGGCGCCAAACGTGACGCGGTCCCTCCCAACATTTTTCTGGAAAGGCTTTTCAAGCCATCCGTAGCATGGGAAGGGGACACCGGTAACAATAGTCCGGACCCGGCCAAAATACCCGATACCGAACTCTCTAACACAATTGGGGGCTCCGCCACCAAAATAACACAATCAGCCCACGAAATAATGGCCATTATTGCCCCGTGGATAGAACCATTACTGGCCTACTTAACTAGACAGGAACTCCCGGAGGACCAAAATGAGGCACGCTGCATAGTGCGGCGGTCAAAGGCCTACAGGGTCCACGAGGGAGAATTGTACAAAAAAAGCGCTACCGGAGTCCTTCAACGGTGCATCTCCGAAGAGGAAGGACGGAACCTTTTGGCAGAAATTCATGCCGGACTCGGCGGTCATCACGCCGCAGCTCGGGCTCTTGTGAGCAAGTCCTTCCGTACAGGATTCTATTGGCCAACGGCCCGGGCACACGCACAGGACTTAGTCCAGCGTTGCGCCGGATGCCAGCTCTTTGCAAATCGAAGCCATATGCCACCCACCGCCCTCCAAACAATCCCCATTACATGGCCCTTTGTGGTCTGGGGGCTCGACATGGTTGGACCCCTTAAAGGTGGAACCCACAAGAAAAAATACTTATTGGTCATGGTGGATAAATTCACCAAATGGATAGAGGCCAAACCGGTTAAAACAGCCGAATCCGGACCGGTGATAGATTTCATATCCGGGGTTGTACATCGCTATGGCGTCCCCCACAGCATCATCACTGATAACGGCACAAACTTCACGGCTGAGAAGGTAAAACTCTGGTGCAGCACAATGGGCATCAAGCTCGATTATGCTTCAGTCTACCACCCACAAACCAATGGTCAAGTAGAACGAGCAAATGGTCTTATAATGAGCGGCATTAAACCCATACTAGTGTGCTCCTTAACAGAGTCTGACACGCACTGGATAGAGGAGCTCGACTCCGTACTCTGGGGGCTGCGGACCACGCCGAATCATAGTACCGGATACACACTATTTTTCATGGTGTACGGCGTAGAGGCAGTCCTGCCCTGTGACATAATTCATAACTCACCTCGAGTGCGCATGTACGAAGAAAGAGAAGCCGAGCTCGATCGGCAGGACAGTTTGGACACCTTGGAGGAAGAGCGCGACGTAGCCAAAGCCCGTTCCGCATTTTACCAGCAACAGGCTCGCAGATACCAAAGCAGAGAAGTACGAGCCAAAACTTATAACATTGGCAAACTAGTTCTCCAGCTGCCGGATAAGAAAAAGAACAAGCTAGAGCCCAAATGGGAAGGTCCCTTCATCATCGACCAAGTTCTGACCGGCGGAGCATACCGACTGCGGGATGCATCGACTAGTCGACTCGAGCTGAACCCATGGAACACAGCCAGGCTCCAAAAATTCTACGCCTAGCACCGGACTTTATGTTAGTCCCCTTCCTTTGTCCATTTTCTGCATATGCGTCATCTGTCTCGTTTCCCTTTTTTTCCTTTTATTTCTCTAGGCCTTCAAGGGTCACCTTGTGCCTCACTTGTACGTAACAGATGTGCTAGCCGCACTCTCTACACCTGGGGGCTTCTTTCACAGAAGCTTAAATTATTTACCTGGGCATCACGCCCAACACATGCGTTATACTTCCGCATGTACCTTTTTTCACCATTATATGCATAGATATGACTTAAGTTTTGGCCAAGCTGGGTTGCCTGGCTCTTGTATTTATGCCCTACGTTCCCGTTAATTCGGCTAGGGCATAAGGGGAGCACCTCTGCGATTGTTACCGCCGGCTCAGCCGGACATGTACCTCAGACTGGGTGAAGCCGAAAGCTAGCGTTCTTAAGAGAATATTCGGTTGGTGAACAAAAGATGGCTTTTATTTATTATCCATATCTTCCCCCAGATGTTTTTTCTGCGCTTCTCGTCACAGGCCGGACATGCACTTTAGGGCATGCCTACCCAGGGAAAGGAACCCTTAACGAAACTATTCTCTCTGGAAGATGTTTCTTACTACCCATGTAATATAACATAACTAGTTGGGCACTTGTCTGATAAAGCACTAATGACCCCTACGCCTAGTCTTCACGCATGCCCCGGTTCTTACATAACCGCGAGGGTATTCGGATACACTCCAGACTGTCGGGTCCCGAGGTTGAAGCGAAAAGGTCCACCATGACAAACGATCTACAATCCAGCTAGAAGGCATCATACATGTCACTTTAAAATTACATAGTCAATTTGACTGGTTGAATTCCTCCTCAATGCCATCCAATAGGCTGTCTAGTCTACAGTCCTGTTGGGAATACTTTGCGGCCAATTCTACTTGGCCGTACACTAAATTCACAGGGATCTCCTTGCCGTCAGGCCCCATAGGTCCGACTTCGGCCATGTGGTTCGGGTCAGCCTTCGTGTACCGTGTCTTCACCATTGCCCAAACCTCCCTGGTGCCCTGACGGCAGGCCAATATCTTCCATAATCGGAAACGCCGCCGTGCTCCCTTCAGCTTTTCTGCAAGCTCTCCAAGGCCTTCGGGCATGGAGACGGACGGCCACAAGGCCTGGGTAATGCCTTGCATCACCTGCCGAACTCATTCGTGCAACTGTGCGAGCTCGGGAAGAAGATCACCCGTCGAACTAGGCATCTCCTCGGCAGGACGTCCTGTTAGCATACCTACAGACATAACTCTGTCGGCCAGCTTCCTCGCTGAACTCTTTTTCAAAGTTTGTTCAAGCACTTACTAAATATGCCGCGTTGAAGCCGCCTATTCTCCTTAACAGAATCTGATAGTTGGGCACGAACATCTTTTAGTTCCATGCCCAGCTCGGTGTTGGCATCTTGAAGATCATTCTTCTCCTGCCTCACCCTCGTTAGCACGCTCTCACCAGCCTTTGGCTGGCGCATGAGTTGCTGCTTATCCAGATTCACCCCAGCGTCATCTGCAATTTTATCGTCAGATTTGCATATAAAGCCGCACTCTAATATGATACTTATCATTTGACGGATATGTTACCAGCGGGGGTCTCTTTGGGCTCCCCTGCGGCGGACAGTGCGGCCTGAAGTTGGGCTTTGCACTCTTCCAGCTCCTGGGACAGTTGAGTATTCTTTTCTGTAAGAACCTACATAACAAATGATCCTTAAATTAGTTATCCTAACTGTTTCAAGTCTCAGGGGCTACTGATATATATAATCATCAAATTTTCTCACCCGTATGTCTTTTACATATTGCTCCGTGGCTCTAGCTAGACCATTTTGAGCGGCACGGAGGTGCGCATCTCCCGAGTTGAAGGCATCCAAAGCCTCTTGGGAGAAACAAGCGTCACGAAGAACAGTCTGGCGACGCCTATGGTTCATGGCACTTTCCACCTTGGAATGGGTGGCGGACAGTCTATCCATATCCTCTGTCGGAGGAGCACCCGGTGCACGCCTTGTACTCGTTCCCACCCCCGAGTCCGGCCTTGGAGCCTCGCTTGTGGAGGCGCGGTTGGTAGCCTCTCCGGGTATAGTCCGGTGAGCGCTCTTTCTCCTGAAAAGAAGGCCTGGGCGTTAATATGCCTCTGTAAATAATGTCTTGCAATAAAGACAACGCGCTATACCGTTGCGCCGGTGCCTCAATCCGGACTGCGGATCTTTTCAGCTTGCCTGGCCCAGCGGCCCCTTGTTGGCTAGTTGCCACAGGCTCGGCCTTCTGCCCCGTGGGTCTCCCCTGCAAAACACAACTGTTATACGGCAATAAAAAAGAGCACAAGGACGGATCCCTTGTTAAGTGCTGGGACTTCGGTCCCAGTCACCTGTGAGGCTGGAACTAGCCTAGGGTAATCGGCCGTAATGGCCACCAAGGTATTGTCATTACTCCCTTGGTAAAATACCACGTCGATCAGGTCCACGGATATGTCCGGATCCTCCTGGGAGGCCGGGTCAAGGGATCGTCCAGGGTCTTCGGGCTGTGGAGGAGGGCTGGTTATTTCCTTTACTTCCTGGCGCAGCTCCTGTGATCAAATCACTAGAATGAATACTTAAACTACGGGAATACGAAACGGATGAGCGAGAAAAAAATCTCCGCTTACCCAGTCGGAGGATTGTACATGGAGAATCCGCCCTGCGGGTTGAAACGGAGGAACTCCTCCTCTTCTCCCTTGTACAAAGTGGACAAGATCTTTGTTAAGTCTGCAGCCGATCCCGGCCCTTTGCGGCCGTGGCGGGTGGCGTCATCCTCCCTGTTGAAGTCCCACATGGGGTGGCCTCTATACTGGAGCGGCTGCACCCCCCGCATAATGCATATAGCCATGACCTCGATCATGGTCAATCCGGATCGAGCTAAAGAGCTTATCGGGCTCATCAGAAAAGAATGTCCCGGTCGTCTTCCTCTAGGGGGCTCCGTGGACGCCAGCTCTGGCGCTTCTTCAAAGGGGCGTTGTCAAACTCAGGAAGGCTGATCTGAATAGGGTCCGTAAGGGGGGCATCTTCTATATAAAACCATTCTGAGGGCCAGTCTTCGGACGTCTTCTTCGGGGTCCCGGATAGGTATCCGGTCCCAGCAATACGCCACACTTCGGCTCCGCTCACTTGATATATTGATCCCTTCTTAGAACGGGGCACAAGGCAGAACAGCTTCTTCCACAAAGCGAAATGAGCCTCACAGCCCAAAAATAACTTGCAAAGGGCTACGAATCCCGCGATATGCAGCAGAGAGGCAGGCGTAAGGTTGTGCAGCTGGAGGCCATAGAACTCCAGAAGCCCCCGGAGAAACGGATGGATTGGGAATCCGAGCCCTCTTGCCAGATAAGGGACAAGGCATACTCGCTCTCCCTTGGAGGGATTGGGATGGCTCTCCGCTTTCTCTCTGCCATTATAGGTGGCAATCCCAGCTCGAACCGGGACCAGGTACGCTGGGGGAAGAAATCCCTTGGACTGAAGCATCACCAATTTGTTGTGCGGGATGGAACATCTCTCCCAATCTCCATGCTTGGAACTAGGGGTGCGAGAGGAGGAGCTGCATCGACCGGCCATGGTGGAATGGATCTCTGTCGGGCACGCTCCGATGAAGACTCGGCAGGGGAGGATGATGTGATTTGGATCTGAATCCTCGTATTTTTAAATAGGCGGCTCATTTACATAGCTAGGGGGTAAATGTGGAAACACCATGGATCCTCACATTCGCTCGACACGTGGAAAGTGGCCATTATTGGGCGTAGAAGCCAAGAAGTACGAACCGTCACAAGGAACCGGACATTATTTCGATAGGTACACAGAATTTGAAGAGGAACCCGCCTTGCAATGCCGAAGATAATACTGCGCGCTGGACTCGTCGTCATTGAAGCTTGGTTCGGGGGCTACTGTGGGAGTCCTGGATTAGGGGGTCTCTGGATAGCCGGACTATCTCCATTGGCCGGACTGTTAGACTATGAAGATACAAGATTGAAGACTTCGTCTCGTGTCCGGATGGGACTTTACTTGGCGTGGAAGGCAAGCTAGGCAATACGTATATGGATATCTCCTCCTTTGTAACCGACCTGGTGTAACCCTAACCCTCTCCGGTGTCTATATAAACCGAAGGGTTTTAGTCCGTAGGACAACAATCACAACATACAATCATACCATAGGCTAGCTTCTAGGGTTTAGCCTCTCTGATCTCGTGGTAGATCTACTCTTGTAACACCCATATCATCAATATCAATCAAGCAGGGCGTAGGGTTTTACCTCCATCAAGAGGGCCCGAACCTGGGTAAAACTTCGTGTCCCTTGCCTCCTATTACCATCCGGCCTAGACGCACAGTTCGGGACCCCCTACCCGAGATCCGCCGGTTTTGACACCGACACATCCCCTCTTTCGTCTTCGTCCATCGATAACTTTACTTGAGGATATATTTTTATTCACCAGATGATATGTGTTTTGCTTGGAGCGTCTTGTATGATTTGAGTCTTTGCTTTTTAGTTTACCACAATCATCCTTTTTGTACATACCTTTTGGGAGAGACACGCATGAATCGTAATTTATTAGAATACTCTATGTGCTTCACTTATATCTTTTGAGCTAGATAATTTTGCTCTAGTGCTTCACTTATATCTTTTAGAGCACGGTGGTGGTTTTATTTTATAGAAATTATTGATCTATCATGCTTCACTTATATTATTTTGAGAGTACTTTAGAACAGCATGGTAATTTGCTTTGGCTATAAAATTGGTCCTAATATGATAGGCATCCAAGATTGGTATAATAAAAACTTTCATAAAAAGGTGCATTGAATACTATGAGAAGTTTGATACTTGATAATTGTTTTGAGATATGAAGATGGTGATATTAGAGTTGTTCTAGTTGAGTAGTTGTGAATTTGAGAAATACTTGTGTTGAAGATTGCAAGTCCCGTAGCATGCACGTATGGTAACCGTTGTGTAACAAATTTGAAACATGAGGTGTTCTTTGATTGTCTTCCTTATGAGTAGCGGTCGGGGACGAGCGATGGTCTTTTCTTACCAATCTATCCCCCTAGGAGCATGCGTGTAATGCTTGGTTTTTGATGACTTGTAGATTTTTGCAATAAGTATGTTAGTTCTTTATGACTAATGTTGAGTCCATGGATTATACGCACTCTCACCTTTCCAACATTGCTAACCTCTTCGGTACCGTGCATTGCCCTTTCTCACCTTGAGAGTTGGTGCAAACTTCGCCGGTGCATCCAAACCCTGTGATATGATACGCTCTACCACACATAAACCTCCTTATATCTTCCTCAAAACAGCCACCATACCTACCTATTATGGCATCTCCATAGCCATTCCGAGATATATTGCCATGCAACTTTCCACCATTTCATTTATGACATGCTTCATCATTGTCATATTGCCTTGCATGATCATGTAGTTGACATCGTATTTGTGGCAAAGCCACCGTGCATAATTTATCATACATGTCACTCTTGATTCATTGCCCTTCCCGGTACACCGCCGGAGGCATTCATATAGAGTCATATTTTGTTCTAGTATCGAGTTGTAATCATTGAGTTGTAAATAAATAGAAGTGTGATGATCATCATTAATAGAGCATTGTCCCAAATAAAAAGAGGGAAAGGCCAAAAAAAGAAAGGCCCAAAAAAAAGGGACAATGCTACTACCCTTTTTTCCACACTTGTGCTTCAAAGTAGCACCATGATCTTTATGATAGAGAGTCTCTTGTTTTGTCACTTTCATATACTAGTGGGAATTTTTCATTATAGAACTTGGCTTGTATATTCCAACAATGGGCTTCCTCAAATGCCTTAGGTCTTAGTGAGCAAGCAAGTTGGATTCACACCCACTTAGTTTCTTTTGTTGAGCTTTCATACATTTATAGCTCTAGTGCATCCATTGCATGGCAATCCCTACTCCTTGCATTGACATCAATTGATGGGCATCTCCCTAGCCCGTTGATTAGCCGCATCGATGTGAGACTTTATCCTTTTTTGTCTTCTCCACATAACCCCCATCATTATATTATATTCCACCCATAGTGCTATATTCATGGCTCACGCTCATGTATTGCGTGAAAATTGAAAAAAGTTTGAGATTAATAAAGTATGAAACAATTGCTTGGCTTGTCATCGGGGTTGTGCATGATGAGAGCATTCTTGTGTGACGAAAATGGAGCATGAACAAACTATATGATTTTGTAGGGATGAACTTTCTTTGGCCATGTTATTTTGAGAAGACATGATTGCTTAGTTAGTATGCTTGAAGTATTATTATTTTTATGTCAATATTAAACTTTTGTATTGAATCTCTCGGATCTGAATATTCATGCCACAATAAAGAAAATTACATTGAGAATTATGCTAGGTAGCATTCCACATCAAAAATTCTGTTTTTATCATTTACCTACTCGAGGACAAGCGGGAATTAATCTTGGGGATGCTTGATACGTCTCCAACGTATCTATAATTTTTGATTGTTCCATGCTACTATATTATCTATTTTGGATGTTTAATGGGCTTCATTATACACTTTTATATTATTTTTGGGACTGAGGGAGTCCTGGATTAGGGGGTATCCGGACAGCCGGATTATATCCTTCGGCCGGACTGTTGGACTATGAAGATACAATATTGAAGACTTCGTCCCGTGTCCGGACGGGACTCTCCTTGATGTGGAAGGCAAGCTTGGCAATACGGATATGTAGATCTCCTTCCTTGTAACCGACTCTGTGTAACCCTAGCCCCCTCCGGTGCCTATATAAACCGGAGGGTTTTAGTCCGTAGGATAACATACAATCATACCATAGGCTAGCTTCTAGGGTTTAGCCTCTCTGATCTTGTGGTAGATCAACTCTTGTACTACTCATATTATCAAGAACAATCAAGCAGGACATAGGATTTTACCTCCATCAAGAGGGCCCGAACCTGGGTAAACATCGTGTCCCCTGCCTCCTGTTACCATCCGCCTAGACGCACACTTCGGGACCGCCTGCCCGAGATCCATCGATTTTGACACCGACATTGGTGCTTTCATTGAGAGTTCCTCTGTGTCGTAATCGTTAGGCTTGATGGCTCCTTCGATCATCGATAACGATGCAGTCCAGGGTGAGACTTTTATCCCCGGACAGATCTTCGTATTCGGCGGCTTCGCACCGCGGGCCAACTCGCTTGGCCATCTGGAGCAGATCGAGAGTTACGCCCCTGGCCACCAGGTCAGGTTTGGAAGCTTAAACTACACGGCCGACATCTATGGAGACTTGATCTTTGACGGATTCGAGCCCCTGCCGAGCGCGCCGCACGGTCACAATGAGCATGATTTAGCTCTACCATCAGACAGTGTTTAGGAGACCGCACCGGCAACCGCTCTGACCCTCAATTCGGAGCCAATTGTGCCGTCCATGGACGGGGGGATAGACCCCGCCACGGAGGCCGCATTCTCAGCAGCGATCGAGCCGAGTATCGACCTTACCCTTCACGAGAGTCGTGACGGCAAATTGCTGGATTCTTCCCCGGCCACGGACTCCGAACCGCTTGCGCCCGTGCCTATCAAATCCGACTGGGCGCCGATCATGGAGTTCACCTCCACGGATATCTTTCAGCACTCGCCCTTCGGCGACATACTGAACTCATTAAGGTCTCTCTCCCTGTCAGGAGAGTTCTGGCCGAACTATGTCCGGCAGGATTGGGATGCGGATGACGAAGAAATTCGCCGCCCACCCACCACCCACTTAGTAGCCATTGTCGACAATTTGACCGACATGCTCGACTTCAACTCCGAAGACATCGACGGTATGGACGATGATGCAGGAGAGGAACAGGAACCACTACCCACAGGGCACTGGACGCCCACTTCGTCATATGATGTATACATGGTGGACACACCCAAAGAAAACGACGACGAGGAACAGAAGGACGCAGCGAAGGGTGGTTCCCTCGAGAAGCAGTCAAAGCGGCGGCATAAGCGCCGCTCCAAATCCCGCCTCGGCAGAAACAGCGATCATATAGACCCAAGGATAGAGCAGGGTGAGCCAGCGGACGACAAACACGGCATTGAACCATCGTTCGGCCATGGCAACACAGAGAATCAAATCGAACAACCCGACTCCGTCGAAGATAACAATCCGGACGACATCACACCGGATAGGCACCCGGAGCAACAGAATACCCATCAAAGGCTTGTTTCCACTGCGAGGAGTCTGAAAGAGTAGAAGCAAAGGCTCAGGGCTACACAAGACACACTCAGAATCAGATGGAGTGAAGTACTCAATACTGTAGCAAAGTACGACGGTAGTCGCCACACAAAGAGCTACCCTAAGTGAAAGCTGCTACCTGAATTCGATGAGGAGGCCTTAGATCCCCCGCAATCAAAAAACAAAACAGCCATCCGGTCGGATAGACGACCTCGTGGCCAACATAGAGCGGCAAACGACGCCGCACACAAGCCAGTACGCGATCCACGTGAGGGCTCACATCAAAAGGACGGCACAACCAGATCCATCTATGGTCCAAGCAAGCGCGCTCCAGCATGCAATGCAGCACAACAAAAATCCGAACACCACGGTACACCCAAATACAGTGGTGCCGCACACCCCCTATGTTTCACCGATGAGGTGTTGGACCATGAATTTCCAGAGGGACTCAAACCCATAAACATAGAGGCGTACGACGGAACGACAGACCCTGGGGTCTGGATTGAGGACTACATCCTCCATATCAACATGGCTCGAGGAGACGATCTCCACGCCATCAAGTACTTACCCCTCAATCTCAAAGGGCCAGCTCGGCACTGGCTTAAAAGCCTCCCCGAAAACTCCATTGGAAGCTGGGAAGACCTCGAAGACGCTTTTCGGGCAAATTTTTAAGGGACCTATGTCCGACCACTGGATGCAGACGATTTAAGTCATATAACTCAACAGCCCGGAGAGTCAGCCCGGAAGCTTTGGAACAAGTTTCTCACTAAAAAGAACCAAATAGTCGACAATCCGGACGCCAAAGCCTTAGCAGCTTTCAAGCACAGCGTTCGAGACGAATGGCTTGCCAGACACCTCGGCCAAGAAAAGACGAGAACAATGGCAGCATTAACAAGCCTCATGACCTACTTTTGCACGGGCGAGGACAGCTGGTTAGCCCGATGCAGCACCAGCTACCCACGTACATCCGAAGTCAGGTACGGAAACAGGAAGCCACGACGCAGCAAAAACAAGCGTCGGAATAAAGAAGACAGCCCGAAGAGCACGGCGATAAACGCCAGATTCAGAAGCTCTCGGCCAGGTCAACAAAAGCTGCCCTCCAAAGGCAACAGAGACGAACTGTCCAGCCTAAACAAGATTCTGGACAAAATATGTCAGATCCACAGCACCCCCGATAAACGTGCAAATGATACCCATAGAGAATGTTGGGTCTTCAAGCAGTCCGGCAAGCTCAACGCCGAACACAAGGGGCATGATACACCAAGCGAAGACGAGGACGAGCCTCGCAAGCAAAGCACTGGGGAACAAAAGAAATTCCGACCAGAAGTCAAAATAGTAAATGTGTTACACGTGATGAAGGGGAGAAACAAAGCGGCACTCCTAGAGACACATGCCCCAGGGCCTATCACCGCAGAGTTCTGCCACTGGTCGTCCAAACCGATCACCTTTGATCATCGGGATTACTCCGCAAGTATTCGGCATGCAGGATGGGCTGCCTTGGTGTTAGACCCGATAATTGACGAATACCACTTCACACGAGTCCTGATGGACGGCGGCAGTAGTTTAAACCTGATATATCAGGACACAGTCCGCAAGATGGGGATAGACCCAACAGAAATCAGCCATAGCAATACTACCTTTAAAGGAGTAACGCCAGGCCCAGAAGCCCATTGCACGGGCTCCCTGCTACTAGAGGTTATATTCGGCTTTCCCGGTAACTTCCGGAGCGAAAAGTTAACATTCCACATCGCTCCGTTCGAAAGTGGCTATCAAGCACTACTCAGACGCGAAGCTTTTGCTTGCTTTAACGCAATACCACATTACGCTTCTCTCATGCTTAAGATGCCCGGTCCATGTGGCATCATTATAGTAAATGGAAATATTGAATGCTCCTTGCGCGCGAAAGACCGTGCGGCTGCCTTAGCAGCCGCACACTAGACGGCCTCACCAACTAGAGCATTTGACAGGTCGTCAAGACTACGGACATGGTTAGACGAGTCCGGTGTAGCTATATATAACTGACACGGGTTTGATGGCCATACCCCTATAACAATACAAGGGGCTCAATGCATGTAAACAAGAGACAATTAGGCTCAACTATACTCATCTTGAACTGTACATGGTTTATTTAGTATAACCTACCTTTTGCACGACAACTTTTCAACTAAGTTCCTCTCTTTTACAGATGACCATCGTGCTACACCTGTCTAGGATATGGCGCAACGGAGACATAGGCGCAGACGTGCAGCAGGGACCCGTTCCAAGGATTCTTTTTAGATTAAGACCCTACGTAAACCTTTTTTACCGTCTCTTGTTGATACACATCCCCCGGATTCTCAGTACAATTGAGAAGGATGCTGACGTATTGGCATGTGGCCACGTCAGAATATTGCACATACCAGGACACCAGGGGCTTATTACAAAGGGCACTGTTTAGCCCGGGTACACCATAAAGACCGAATACCTTAGGGAGTGTTCGGCGTCGCGAGTTTGGCCTTATATGCATCAGCTCCGAATCATGTCTTTGGTTAAATGTTGGGTTTGCCCGGCTCCTGTGTTTTGCTGCCTTACGTTCCGCTCTATCGGCTAAGGCGGCACCAGGAGAACTACCGCGATTGTGCCCTGGTTCATCCGGATGAGCACCTTAGTAGAGAAAGCAAAAAACTGACTGTCATGATATAGCGTGAGACTGGTCAACCACTCGATGACCTAGTGGAATCTTCGGGATTCCTCCGCCTTAACGAAGGGCCGTTTCCCGGCCAGGCATGTACGCGCCCCGAATTCGGATGAGCGCGGAGCCACCAGGGGCTATATAGTAGCCCCACTGTCAAACTCCTCTGGCTAAGTGAAAGTGTTAAAGCATTATAGTCCGATTGCCTAGTTCGCTGCGCTATCACCTCCTTAATGGACCAAGATGTTGGATCAAGTGTGAACATGCGTCTTCTGCGAACACCCCCGCATTATATGCGTGGGGACTGAAGCCGATGACTGCCATCTTTCAGGTTATATACATATATACATAAACGGTCGCACAGGAGGCATCATAGTACTTTCGGGCAAAAGTATAAATACAACCTTGATAAACTCAATAAGACATTGTTTTTACAATGGAAATACATGTCACTTAAACATAATATTCTTCGAGCACTGAGCCTCTATCGACTGAGCGCCTTCAAGAACTTCTTCAAAGTAGTGCTCGGCAGCCACTCGGCCTATGGCCAAACCCGGTGCCGCAACAGTGGTGGCATCCATCTCTGCCCAGTATGTTTTGACACGGGCAAGGGCCATCCACGAGCCTTCTATGCACGCCGACCTCTTTACAGCATTGATGCGTGGCACAGCACCAAGGAACTGTTGCACTAAGCTAAAGTAGCTATTCGGCCTTGGCCCCCTGGCCATAGATGATCCACAATGGACCTCATGGCAAGTTCGGATAATCTATGTAGCTCGGCCCACCCGGCCATTTGCTCATTCAACAACAGCGAACGGGCGGGAGCATGAAACTGTGACCAAAATAGTTTTTCCACTTTGTGATCTTCCCGATCCTTGAAGTACTCGGCCGCATCAGCAGCACTTGCAGCCAAATCCACGTAGGCGTCCGCAGAACTCCATAGCCGGTCCAGAGGTGCATATTTCGGATCCCCGAACATAGCCTGCAACAAGAAGGGCTTCCCAGATACAATATCCGCAGCTTGATGCAGATCCTCCTTCGTCGCTCTAATTTTGGAGCGGGCTTCCTTGGCATCCACCCGGGCCTTCTCCAGGTCTGCCGCCTTCGCCCGGTTTTCTTCTTCAAGAAGCTGGTAACGGTCAGCAGCATCTTTTAACTCTACAGCCATCTTGGCTATTTTTTTTCTTTGCTCTCGCAATGCGCGGCCTGTTCGGCCCTTAACTCTTCGGCCGCCTTTAAAGCGGCCGCATTGCTACTCCTGGCTTGCTCCTTGGCTTGTCAAGCCGCTTGTTAACAAGCACGATGTCGGCATCTGCCGCATCCAGTTGCTGCCTTAGTTCGGCATACCCATTAGTCCGGCTAGCCACCAGAGCTTCAACCACCTGCACATAAAGGCGGTCTGGTTATTACCTGGGACTATGATCATCTGTTTGCCGCTGTTTTCGACGACAAGCAGAGTCTTAGGGGCTACTATCTACACAGGGCACATCTAAAAATGTGCGGTACTGTCAAAAATGTACATCATTTCACGTACCTCAAAACCCGTCAGTAGACTCATAAAGGCTTCATGCAACCCGCTTTCGGCAGACGAAATCCTTTCAATCACCGTACCCATCAATGCGCGGTGCTCTTCTGAGATAGCCGCTTGCTCTAGCAGATCCCTCAATACGTCCGACTGCACACTAGACGGTGCCGGACTCTTTCGCTTGCTCTCTTCAAGAGTCGGATACTAAGGACTTCGGGTGGCCATAGGATTGCCTTCAGGCCTTGCCGGATCAGGAGAAACCCTCCGCGGTGACACCTCGGGGTCGCCCGCCTCATGAGGCGGTATGGCAGGGGGAGGCATTTCGCTCTCCATCATATTTGCAAGAAGATCCCCTGAAGACGAGCTCTACTGAGAAGGGCTAAGATCTGAACTGCAAGATAAATGCTTCGGTTGTTTTCCTCAGAAGTAAGGCGAGGTATTTTTATTAAGTACCCTTTTACTTACAGCTCGGTGGAGGGCTGATCCCCTTGAGGGCGTAGTGCGGCCGGGGTAGCCCCCGGGGCAGGACCCTCCGGCGAAGATTTCTTCCCCTATTTGGAGACCATTGTCTCCGGGTCCTCGGAGGCGGTCCTCTTCCTTCTCTGGGGAGAGGAGGTTTCAGTCCCTCCTCCCCGGCTAACCTCCTTCGCGGAGGCGCTAGCCTCCTTGTTCCCCCCTTTATCTTCTCCTGAGGGCGCTTGATAAGGCGCGATCTCCAGCATCCTGGTTAGCATGGGATTTGGTGAGGTCTCAGGGAGGGGGGCCGGACACCTGATCAACTTTGCCTTCGCTATCCAATCCTGGTCAAAGAGCGGCTTTTTTAGGGCAACATTGCGATAAATAAACAGGCAGTGTGTTCGGATGCGAGGCTACTTACTTGGGTATCCGGGCGATTGCAGCTCAGACCTGCATCCTCAGTGATATCCGGACACATTATTTGTGGTTCGAAGAACAATTTGTACATCTCTTCGTGTGTCATGCCGAGGAAATGTTGAATAGCTCGCAGTCCTTCCGGGTTGAATTCCCACATGCGAAGGGGCCAGCGTTTGCAAGGCTGGACTTGACGAACTAGCATAACTTGCACTACCATAACCACACTGAAATCTCTCTGAAAGAGATCTCGGATACGGCTTTGCAGTATTGGCACGTCCTTGGCTGGACCCCAGCTCAGCCCCCTGCTGATCCATGACATCAGTTGCGGTGGGGGGCCAGAGTGAAAGGTGGGGGTAGCTACCCACTTGGCACTTCGGGGAGGTGTGATGTAGAACCACTCCCGCAGCCACAATCCGGACGCCTCTGGGAAGCAACCCTCAGGCCATGGAGCGTCAGCGATTTTGCTTATTGAAGCGCCTCTGCACGCTGCATGCTTCCCCTCGATCATCTTCAGCTTCATATCGAAGGTCTTGAGCCACAGGCCAAAGTGAGGGGTAATGCGGAGGAAGGCCTCACATACGACAATAAATGTCGAGATGTGAAGAAGGGAATCCGGGGCCAGATCGTGAAAATCTAGCCCTAATAGAACATAAGACCCCTAACAAAGGGATCCAGAGCGAGGCCTAGTCCTCGGAGGAAGTGGGAGATGAACACGACACTCTCGTTGGGTTCGGGAGTAGTGACGGCCTGCCCTCGGGCAGGCAGCCAATGCGAAATTTCGGCGGTCAGATATCTGGCCTCTCTCAACTTCTCGATGTCCTCCTCCGTGACGGAGGAAGGCATCCACCGACCTTGAAGGTTCGATCCGGACATAGTTCAAGGTCCGAAGCGCCTGACCTACGTTTTGGGTGTTAGAACTCGATGCGGGGGAAGGATTCGATTGAGCACGAGAGGGAAAAAAGAAAAAGCCTTGTCCCCTTTATAAAGAGGGAATATCAAGCGTCCTCCTCGTAGCCGTTTGGGACTTGCCTAAGATCTAGGAGTCCTACCAATAAGCACGGTTGGGTTACCCACGTCCGTATTGATGAGAATCCCATAATAAAGGGGACACGATCTCTGCTTCGACAAGACGTGCCAAGGAAACCGCCTCGCGAAACACGCTAAGATTGTTTATGAAAAATGACTCGAATAAAGACCTGGCTGTGGTGTGATGTCACGCTACGGGGTATGTCAGCAGATTAGATTTGTGGAAATATTATTCTCTCTACGGTGGTATGTGGAACTTGTTTTGCAGAGCCGGACACGACCCTCGTGTTCAAAATCTTCTATGAAGTATTCGGAGGAGGAACCTGCCTTGCAATGCCGAAGACAACCTGCGCGCCGGACTCATCATTGAAGCCTGGTTTAGGGGCTACTGAGGGAGTCCTGGATTAGGGGGTATCCGGACAGCCGGATTATATCCTTTGGCCGGACTGTTGGACTATGAAGATACAAGATTGAAGACTTCGTCCCGTGTCCGGATGGGACTCTCCTTGACGTGGAAGGCAAGCTTGGCAATACGGATATGTAGATCTCCTTCCTTGTAACCGACTCTGTGTAACCCTAGCCCCCTCCAATGCCTATATAAACCGGAGGGTTTTAGTCCGTAGGACAACATACAATCATACCATAGGCTAGCTTCTAGGGTTTAGCCTCTCTGATCTCGTGGTAGATCAACTCTTGTACTACTCATACTGTCAAGAACTATCAAGCAGGACGTAGGGTTTTACCTCCATCAAGAGGGCCCGAACCTGGGTAAACATCGTGTCCCCTGCCTCCTGTTACCATCCGCCTAGACGCACAGTTCGGGACCCCCTACCCGAGATCCGCCGGTTTTGACACCGACAGGGACTAACCTACTAACCCAAGGCCCAGTGCAAATTGTTGTTTTTGCCTATTTCAGTGTTTCGCAGAAAAGGAATATCAAACGGAATGAAACCTTCGGGAGAGTTAACTTTGGAACAAACGTGATCCAGGAGACTTGGAGTAGACGTCAAGAAAGGAGCGAGGAGGCCATGAGGCAGGGAGGCGCGCCTGCCCCCTGGGCGCGCCCCCACCCTCGTGGGCCCCTCGCAGCTCCACCGACCTACTTCTTCCTCCTATATATGTCCATATACCCCGAAAACATCCAGGAGCACCACGAAACCCTATTTCCACCGCCGCAACCTTCTCTACCCAAGAGATCCCATCTTGGGGCCTTTTCCGGAGCTCCGCCGGAGGGGGAATCGATCACAGAGGGCTTCTACATCAACACCATAGCCTCTCCGATGATGTGTGAGTAGTTTACCACGGACCTTCGGGTCCATAGTTATTAGCTAGATGGTTTATTCTCTCTCTTTGGATCTCAATACAAAGTTCTCCTCGATCTTCTTGGAGATCTATTCGATGTAATTCTTTTTGTGGTGTGTTTGTCAAGATCCGATGAATTGTGGGTTTATGATCAAGATTATCCATGAACAATATTTGATTCTTCTCTGAAATCTTTTATGTATGATTTGTTATCTTTGCAAGTATCTTTGAATTATCAGTTTGGTTTGGCCTACTAGATTGATCTTTCTTGCAATGGGAGAAGTGCTTAGCTTTAGTTCAATCTTGCGGTGTCCTTTCCCAGTGACAGCAGGGGCAGCAAAGCATGTATTGTATTGTTGCCATCGAGGATAAAAAGATGGGGTTTATATCATATTGCTTGAATTTATCCCTCTACGTCATGTAATCTTGCCTAATGCATTACTCTGTTCTTATGAACTTAATACTCTAGATGCATGTTGGATAGCGGTCGATGTGTGGAGTAATAGTAGTAGATGCAGAATCGTTTCGGTCTACTTGTCGCAGACGTGATGCCTATATACATGATCATGCCTAAATATTCTCATAATTATGCACTTTTCTATCAATTGCTCGACAGTAATTTGTTTACCCACCGTAATACTTATGCTCTCTTCAGAGAAGCCACTAGTAAAACCTATGGCCCCCGGGTCTATCTTCTATCATATAAGTTTCCAATCTATTTTACTTTGCAATCTTTAATTTCAATCTATATCATAAAAGTACCAAAAATATTTATCTTATTATCTCTATCAGATCTCACTTTTGCAAGTGGCCGTGAAGGGATTGACAACCCCTTTATCTCGTTGGTTGCAAGGTTCTTATTTTTTTGTGTAGGTGCAAGGTGACTTGCGTGTAGTCTCCTACTAGATTGATACCTTGGTTCTCAAAAACTGAGGGAAATACTTACGCTACTTTGCTACATCACCCTTTCCTCTTCAAGGGAAAACCAACACAGTGCTCAAGAGGTAGCAGTTCGCTCGTTGTGCCCACCTCCGCCTGGCATTGTCAACATGGTCAACAACCAAGAGGAATCAGGAGATGACTGTACGTGGAGAGGCTGACAGTAGGGACCCACCAGGGTCATTGCATTACGCAAGTAGGTGCCTCGTTATTACAAGCCAAAAAAATACTTCCTCCTAATTCCTCACTGCTAGACAATCACTTAAATGTCTTAAAAGGTCAAACGACCCCTGAAATTTTCCAAAATTTGACATGACAGTTGTATTAGTACTACAAAATTTCTCGTTCATTTAAAACACCATCCGTTGCCACTTTACTCCAAATTCATTTTTCACAGCTAATAAAAAATATGTACAACATCACACACAGTTGTTTTCTAGGAACCATTTGCAATGAAAATATCTGGGTCATTTTAAGTCTCCCTCCTTAGGCTTCGCCGGCTCGTTTGCTCTAGTGCCAGCAACCCCCGAATCCACGAATCCCAATCCCCATTCCCGCACCCCCTTCTTGCAAAGATGACACCGTGGAAATGCTTCATGAAGGCCCATACGATGGTCGCGTCGCCCCCCAAGCGTCGCCGCCTGCACCGAGAGCGCGGTCGCCTACACCGAGAGTGTCGCCGCATCTGCATTGAGCACAACCGCTTCCGCCGAGAGGGCGTCTACGGCAACCGACAGGGCAGCCGCGGCAGCCGAGATGGCTGCAGCTGCTGCTGCGACGGTGGCTGCAAACGCCGAGAGCACTCGAGCTGTCGTCCGTGCCGCCGATGTCGCCCTGTCCCGGGTCAAGGCCATCCATGCCAAGATCGAGGATGCACACGCCAAGATATTCCAGGCCACCCCGGACTCCAGCATGCAACCCACGTCTGAAAAGGCGGCGGTGGCCATGGAGCACCTGCTTCCTCATGAGGTCGCCGAGCGGGAGCTAGAGATGCAGGAGGCGGCAGAGATCGAGGAGCGCCGGGAGGGGGAGTTGCGCGTGGCCGAGGTCGAGGTAGAGAAGAGTCTGTCCATCGAGGAATCAGCGGTGGAGTACCAACGCGAGCTCTGGCGCAGCCACTACTATGAGTACTACAACCTTGAGGGCGGCACCAAGGACGAGGACGCGGTCAACTTCAGCAAGGGGGGCGCGGAGTCCACCAACGACAGCATGTCACCAGGACAAGTCATCGACGTCTAATCTCACACCGGTGATGCATAGGCTGGCGCGGTGGTGGATTTGTTAAAATTACACAACAAGCGGATAACACCAGGGACCTAGCAGCTCGCCCACTTGTTTTTTTAGTTTCAGAGATGGAGCTCAACTGCGTGTTGTGCGGGGGCTGTGGCCCGTCTAGCCGACGCTTACGCTTTTATTTAAGCACATGACGAGCCTAGTTGATATCTTTTTTCTTTCTGAAAATGGCTAGCCCAGTTCTTTTTCTTTGGAGAACACCAAAACTGAGGCCTACTTGCATTTCTCAGCCCTGCTGGGAAGCAAAACTTTAAAGACAAGGAGGGAGGGATGTAAAGTAGTAAGAAATGGGCTTCCCAAGAAAATGGGCTATAAGTTGTAAGAAATGGGATGTAAATTTTTAAACCAAAGACAGCCGGCAATTGCATTAACATATTTTTTCTGGATTTCTCTACTCTCTACTCTTATAAAAACCAAAGCCAACTAGCAATTACATTAAAAGATCGTCTTTTCTCCCACAAGATAAACTACTCATACAAATGCATCTTCATGTTCCATGCAATGCACGGGCATCTTGCTAGTTAAGATTTTAAATTTCATTCATTTTTTTGCGGAGAATTGTTTTTTGAATTTTATTTTGATATAATTTTTTTTAAAAATATTTTTAACGCGACTCAAAATTTCGTGATTAAAAGAGTTCGGACCCCACCGAAATATGAAAATTTTCGTTGAATTTTTTAGCAGTGCCCAGAATATATGGTCTGTAATGCTAATAAAAAGAATATGGGCTTCGAATATCCTTAAGAATTAGCAAATGGGCTGTAAATTATTGAAAATAATGGCTAATGGGCTATATGTTGTTTTCCACACATTTGGAGGCTGACTTCTGGGCCTACTAGGTTGACAATGACGATGTCCTAATTTTTTTTAACGCGTACGCAAGGCTTTGTTAACTTAGTCAATACAGAGCAGTGACTATTGGATGTCCATCCAACGGCCGCCGTGCTTCTTCAATCTCTGATCTTCCTGCTCCAGCCGCCCAAACCAGCGCTGGCGGGACTGCCTCCTCCCTCCTCACGTGGCTGGTTGTGCTGCCGCCAGGCCATCCCTCTACCCACCCGCACATCCGGTTATTTTTCGGTGACGTCAGCCTCACCCCGCAGCCGACCAGTCAGCGCTCGTACACCCCTCAGCATGGGCATCCACTGCGGTGGCTTTGACGGCTCTGGGTCATTCCCTTCTTGGGCCTCGCCATCGTCCACCGCGTTTGTGCTCTCGGCAAAGTGAGGTCAACATGGTCAACAAACAACAACCATCGGAAGAGGCTAACAGTAGGGGTCCACAGAAGGAAATGCCTCCTTATTACGCACAAAATAATGATTCATCCACCTGACAGCTGGGACCCACCGGAAGGGCCTCTGTATTTCTTGAAAAAACGTTCCCCCTACTGTCAGCTCGGACCCACCAGCTATATCTTTGCACACAAGGAAGTGTTTCCTTATTACGCACAAAAAATGTATACTCCCCCTGCTAGCTGGGACCCACCATTGTGGGAGGCTGACTTGTGGGCCTCTAAGATGACGGGGACGGAGGGCTTTGTCAACTTAGTCAATATGAACAATTCTAGCTCCAGTGACCGCGCGATGTCCATCAAATGGCCGTAGTGTTTCTTCAACCTCTGGTCTTCTCGCTCCAGCCACCCGAACAAGTGTCGGCTGCGACGCCGGCTCCTACCTCCCGTGTCCGGTTGTGCTGCCACCGCTGGCCATGCCATCCCTCTATACTCACCCACACCTCCTGTTATTCTCCGGCGACGGCAGCCTCAACCGCAGCCGAAGTAGTCAACCCACGCACTCCCCTCCGCATGGGCATCCACTGCCGCATCTTCCCCGGCTCCGCGCCGTCCCCTTCCTAGGCCTCGTCGTCGTCCACCGCCCTGGTGCTCTCGGCGCGGCATGGTCAATGTGATCAACGAACGACTTCCATCGGAAGAGTACTATACGTGGATAGGCTGACAGCTGGGTCCACGGCCGCAACAAGGAAATGCCTCCTTATTAGGCGCAAAATAATGATTCCTCCACTGGACAGCAGGGACCCACCAGACGGGCCACCGTATTTCGCAAAAAAAAATGTTTCCCCCTGACTACTGGGACCCAACAGCTACATCTTCGCACGCAAGGAAGTGCGTCCACATTACGGGCAAAAAAATGATTTGCCCCCCTGACTGCTCGGACCCACCAGCTACATCTTCGCACGCAAAGTAGTGCCTGACAGTCGGGACCCACCTGGTCAAAGCATACGCGGCGTTATCATTCTAGTGGTGAACGTGTATGTACATACAGGTCGATCGGTCTGCCTGCAAGCTACAGCGATGAACCGTGGCTGTGTAAGGAAGGGCACGTGTTGTAGTAGAGGCGCGCACGTAGCATGTACACGTACGTACAGCGGCCAGGCTACAAGAAAGGAAATACGGCCACGTACGTACATACGGGCGGGGTCTTGAACGGCTACTCGTGCATATATATACGGCCGGCCAGGGCTTGTGTACATGGAGAGGCAACGGACGGCAGCAACAACGTCCTATTCATCGGGCAGCGACCGACTAGGTCAGAACAGAGAAACAGCGTCAAGTTCATCGAGAGGAAACCGACTGGGTCGGAATATGTCGTGTTCATTGGGAGCCAACCGGCTTGGACGAAATAGGCGATGGAAATGAGGCCTGGCGTACCGCAAAAAGAAGGAAACGGCCTTGTGTTCAACCGGCCACAGTAGAAACGGGATCCTATTCATCGGGAGGGGTCTGGCGTACCGCAAAACGGAGGAAACAGACCTCATATGGTCGAAACAGGGTCCTGTTGATCGGGAGGGTTGTGGCATACCGCAAAATAGAGGAAACAGACTTGTGTTGGAGCGCTACGGTCGAAACGGGGTCCTGTTCATCGGGAGGGGTGTGGCGTACCGCAAAACGGGACTCCACGGGACACTGTTCATCTCCACCATTGACCTCCTCCTGCCTCCACGGGCTACTATTCATCCACCGTCGACCTCCTCCAGCCTCCACCTGCGACTGTTCATCCACGGGCTCCTGTTCATCCAGCCTCCACCGCACGATCCTCCACCGGCTACTGTTCAACCAGCCTTCTCCACGGGGTCCTGTTCAACCACCCCTCCACGGGCTACTGTTCACCCTCCACCGGCTACTGTTCAACCAGCCCTCCACTGGCTACTGTTCATCCAGCCCTCTACGGGTTCCTGTTCATCCACCGGCTCGATCGACCAGGGTACTGTTCATCCAGCGGCAATGGCCTCTACTACCATGGGGTCCTGTTCATCCAACCCCCCACCAGGAACTGTACATCCAAACCCCCTCAACAACGCTCACTGTTCATCAAGGGAAGGAGGTAGCAGTGTTCGATCGGCTTCAGTTAGCAGCAGTAGCGAAGGAATCACTCGGGTTCAGTTAACAGCAAGGGATCGATCGCTCGCTCGGGTTCAGTAATGTGTAGCCTGCAGTGCAATCGCTCGGGTTCAGTTAGAGCCCAACGCCTCGCTCGGGTTCAGTTAGAGCCCAATGCCTCGCACACATGCGTGTACATACAAGACAAACACGCATCGCTCGGCCCCCGACCACCCACCGTAACCGGGAACTCCCCGATATTTTCCGCACCCTCGCTTCTACCACGGTTTTTTCCATTATGGACGGCCCAAAGAATGTCATGCAGCTGCATCTCCGGGCCGCCCAGGAGGAAAGCCCATTTTCTGTCATGATTTTTTGTCATAGAAGTAGGACCCCACCACATCTATGATGATACCAGGTTTGTCACAATTATCGTCATAGAAGTGTCATAAGTATGACAGGAAAAAGTTCGTTCGGCCCAAAATGTCACGGATGTGTCTTTTTTTGTACTGACACAAGCTAGGATAAATATATTATCTGTTTGCTGGTTTGACCATAATGAACACTATCTTGCGGCATACTCTGTTGCCCAAGTCTGGAGATCACAGGATGATACATGGTCACTCCATCAATTTGCTTCATTTGTTTGACATTCCTCATAAGTTCAAAGTCATGAGCTTGATTGTTGAGACAATAAAGAGGACAATAGCCAACCAGAAGAGGTCTTGTGGATATGCCCCACACATCCACATGTTGATCAACTCCAAGGTGGGAACTAGGACATATCTGCTTGATAGAGAGCATCTACCATTGAGGCCAGATTTTGAGGACAACGAGGTTGTCATGGATGCATCCCATCCTACATGTGCTGAGGCCCAGGCGAAGATTGAGAAAGCAAAGGCTGCAAAAGCAGCAAAGGCAGAAGTGCTTCAAATGCTCTAGTGGTGAATCTCAAGACCAAGCAAGATCAACTCAGTTATCTGCTTGAGGACACCGTGAGGACTGAGAAGAGCTCGGCCACCTTGACTCGGAATCTGGAAAGCTTAGAGAGGATAATTGAGAGCAAGATGTATGACCTAGATGTGAAGGTCACAGAGATTCCGACCATTGTGGAGAAGCTTCAAGATGATGTCGAGGATGATGATGATAGACCCACTACAAATATATTCCAGTCAGTGCCAAAGGCACAGAGGTCAGCTAGAGTACTAGTTGCAGACATGAGGCCAGCTCACTTTGCTCCTACCACCACAGCTCTAGTTGCTCCTCTAGTATACACTCGTCCAGCTCCACAGACTTCAGCAGAAGAATTTGCAGACGTAGTCATCTCAACGCCATCTATGCAAACCGGAGCTACAAGCCAAAAGACCCCTTTAGGAGCTCCTGGAGATCGTGCCTAGAGTGCCGCATAGCACTATATATTTTCGAACTTTGTGCCAAAGGGGGGAAAGTGTATAGATCATAGGCTTCGAGAGAGAGTGCATTTTGCCTTTTGTTGGTTTTATTTGCCTTGCTACTTGCTACTTTGGTTGTTTGGTTGTTGATTCCTATGCTACAATTTGTGTTATGCTCATGAGATACTTATGTGATCATGTGTTTGATCATAATATGCTTAATGTGTTCTTGCATGATCATATCCATGAATGTTTGTGTATGATCAATCACTTGTATCTTTGGTGATGATGCATGTTATTTAATTCTTATCATTTTAAGCACTCCACAAAGATGTATGTGACCTGGAAGAGTGACCCATGATCCTAATCGATTGTGCATTTGCATTCAAACGCAAATTTTAAACAATGCACAAATTTAGGGGGACCTCTTTCTTATCACATAAGCAATGATGTATTTCATTCATATTATCATTTGTCGAAGCTTTGGTCTATATATTGTCGTCAATTACTTTTACTACTGTTGCCTTTTGCTACCGTTATCACTACTATCATATTACTTTGCTACTAAACACTTTGCTGCAGATATTAAGTTTCCAGGTGTGGTTGAATTGACAACTCAGCTGCTAATACTTGAGAATATTCTTTGGCTCCCCTTGTGCCGAATCAATAAATTTGGGTTGAATACTTTACCCTCTAAAACTGTTGCGATCCCCTATACTTGTGTTTTATCAAGACTATTTTCTGGCGCCGTTGCCGAGGAGCATAGCTCTATTCTTTGAGTCACTTGGGATATATATCTACTTATCATTATGAAGAACTTGAGAGATCCAAAAACCAAGATCTATCCCTCAACTACGAGTGGAGGTAAGGAACTGCCATCTAGCTCTGCACTTGATTCACCTTCTGTTATGAGTAAGCTTGCGACACCTACACCTGCTTCTGCTATTCGTTCTGATATGTCGCATGTTATTGATGATGCCACTTCTGCTATGCATGATACTTATGATGAAACTACTTCTATGCCTGATACTACTGTGCCACTTAGTGATTTCCTTGATGAACAAATTGCTAGGGCTAGAGAAATTGAAAATATTGAATCTGATGATACTAATGAAAGTGATGATGAAGAACCACTTGTTATTCCTAAGGGTTACGTTTTTAATCAAGAAGCTTCTTTCGCTATTTTAGCTTGCGAAAATAGAAATGAACTCAAAAGGTTATTAGCTAAATGGAGTAAGCAATCTCTAAGTGCTAGAATGAAACCTGACCCTGCTTTTGCTACTTCACCTATCTGTGCTACTGATAAGGATTATGAATTCTCTGTTGATCATGATATAATTACTTTGGTTGAATCTGATCCTTTTCATGGTTATGAATCTGAAACTGTTGTGGCACATCTTACTAAATTAAATGATATAGCCACCCTGTTCACTAAAGATGAGAGAACTTGCTACTTTTATATCCTTAAAATATTTCCATTCTCATTAAAGGGTGATGCTAAGATATGGTTTAATTCTCTTGAACCTGGTTGTGTGCGTAGTCCCCAGGATATGATTTATTACTTCTCTACTAAATATTTCCTTGCTCATAAGAAACAAGCTACTTTAAGGGACATATATAATTTTGTGCAAATCGAAGAAGAGAGTCTCCCACAAGCTTGGGGGAGGCTTCTCCAATTACTTAATGCTTTGCCTGATCATCCTCTTAAGAAAAATGAAATACTTGATATCTTCTATAATGGACTAACCGATGCTTCCAGAGATTACCTGGATAGTTCTGCTGGTTCTGTTTTCAGAGAAAGAACACTGGACAAAGCTGAAATTTTATTGAACAATATGTTGACAAATGAAAATAATTGGACACCTCCGGAGCCAATTCCTAAGCATATTCCTAAACCAACTCCGAAGAAGAAGGGTATTCTATTTCTCGGTCCTAAAGATATGCAACAGGCAAAGAAATCTATGAAAGAAAAAGGTATTAAAGCTGAAGATGTTAAGAATTTACCTCCTATTGAAGAAATACATGGTCTTAATCTACCGCCTGTTGAAGAAACATACAATCCAAATCCATTACCTATTGAAGAAACTCATGGTCTTGATAACCCGATGCAGGTAGTAAAGGTAAATTCTCTCTATAGATATGATAAAGCTGAAATCCCATTTACTAAATTTGCTAGCTCATGCTTAGATGAGTTTGATAAATTTATGGCAAAGCAAGAAGATTTTAATGCTTATTTTGGTAGACAATTGAAAAATAATCGAAATATGCTTGAACACTTGGGTGATTATATGGCTAATGTTAAAGGTGAACTTAAACCTATTAGTAAACATACTTCTATGGTTACCACTCAAGTAGAACAAGTACTTAAAGCTCAAAATTATTCGCTCAATGAATTAAATAGTAAAAATAATGATTATGCTGTTAGAGTGGCTACTAGAACTGGTAGAATGACTCAGGAACCTTTGTATCCTGAAGGCCACCCTAAGAGAATTGAGCAAGATTCTCAGAGAAATAATATAGATGCACCTAGTTCTTCTAAAAAGAAGAAAAAGAAAAATGATAGGACTTTGCTTGCTTCTAGTGATCCTATTATTGAAACACCTGAGAATCCAAATGATATTTCTATTTCTGATGCTGAAACTCAATCTGGTAATGAACCTGAAACTAGTGATAATACTAATAATAAGGTTCATAATGATGCTCAACCTAGTAATGATAATGATATAGAAATTGAACCTGCTGTTGATCTTGATAACCCACAATCAAAGAATCAACATTATGATAAGAAAGACTTTGTTGCTAGAAAACATGGTAAAGAAAGAGAGCCTTGGGTTCAGAAACCCATGCCTTTTCCTCCCAAGCCATCCAAGAAAAAGGATGATGAGGATTTTGAGCGCTTTGCTGAAATGATTAGACCTATCTTTTTGGGTATGCGATTAACTGATATGCTCAAAACAAATCCTTATGCTAAGTACGTGAAAGATATCATTACTAATAAAAGAAAGATACCGGAAGCTGAAATTTCCACCATGCTTGATAATTATACCTTTAAGGGTGGAATACCAAAGAAACTTGGAGATCCCGGTGTACCCACTATACCATGCTCCATTAAAAGAAATTATGTTAAAACTGCTTTATGTGATCTCGAAGCCGGTGTTAGTGTTATGCCTCACTCTTTATATCGTAGACTTGATTTGAATAAGTTGACACCTACTGAAATATCTTTGCAAATGGCTGATAAATCAACTACTATACCTGTAGGTATTTGTGAGGATGTATCTATTGTAGTGGCAAACGTTACTACTTTAACGGACTTTGTTATTCTTGATATTCCCGAGGAAGATAGTATGTATATTATTCTTGGAAGACCCTTTTTGAATACTACAGGGGCTGTTATTGACTGCACTAAGGGAAATGTTACTTTTCATGTTAATGGCAGTGAGCATACGGTACACTTTCCGAGGAAACAACCTCAAGTTCATAGTATCAACTCTATTGGAAAAATTCCATCGATTATATTTGGAGGTTTTGAATTTCCTCTTCCTATTGTCAAGAAGAAATATGATATCTTATTATTGGGGATGTGCATATCCCCGTTGAGGTAACATAGTGTTATTCGAAATTTCTCCGGTTCCATGTTATTCGGAATGAGTTCGTTAACAAGACTTGATCAACCTTGTTAGTGGATTCCTTTTGATGATCATGAGATGGATGAAACTAGAAGGCACAACCTTCTGTACCCCATTTTTACTTTTTCTGTCTGTTATCTGATTATCCGTGCAATACAAAAATACCTCAAAAATAAAAGTTCTCCAAATGCCCTGAAATTTAAATATGATTTTTTCTACAATATTTTAGAATATTTGGCATTAAGAACACAACAGGGGGGTCAACCACCTGCCCACGAGGGTGGAGGGCGCGCCCTACCCCCATGGGCGCGCCCCCTGCCTCATGGGCCCACGGTGGTCCTCCTCCACTTATTCCTGCACCCACACACTTCATCTTCCTCCCACAAACACGAATATCCAGCTCAAGCACGAGTTCTAGCTCATCTTGCTGCCATTTTCGATCTCCTTGCTCAAAGCACCTCTCACAAAACTGCTTGGGGAGATTGTTCCTTGGTATGTGACTCCTCCATTGGTCCAATTAGTTTTTGTTCTAGTGCTTTATTCATTGCAAAAAATTTCTACTTAGGCGACCCTGTTCTTGAGCTTGCATGTCAAATTTATATGGTCAAAAGTAGTTTTGATGCATGATATAGGCCCTAGGCACTTGTAGGAGTAGTTGCTATCAATATTATTGAGTTTGGTTTACTTTTATTTTGAAGTTACTAAAAATTTCAGAATTTTTCAGAGGAAGAAAAATGCTTAGGAAAATGTTCCAAGGTGGTTCCTCAAGGAAGCAAGGACCCAGGCTTGCAATGCGTGATGCTGACGAAGAGCCACCAAGAAACACTCCAGTGCGTCCTTGTGAATGGCCTTCTGAGAACTTTATAGATCGAGCAGGAATTAAAGAAGAATTTAATGCGTATTTGCATAACGCTGATCTTGTGAGCTTTGAGGAAGAGAAGTGCAGCCAGTATCACAATCTCACTAGTTCCTTTGTGAGGAGGTTTGAATTTTCAACTTCACGTAATTCTCCAACTGTCCTGTTTGATCTTTATGATAAATCTTACACTATGGACTTAGAGGATTTTACCATTGCATGCAAACTTCCACAATGGGGTAGTATAAGGGATCCTCGCAAATCTGAATTTAGAGATTTTCTTGCTAGCATAACTGTGGGAGAATCTAGAGATATTACACAAGCCACCATAGGGAGCATTCACTTTCCTGCTATACATTATTTTGCTCTCTTCATAGGTAGATGCATCAATGGTAAAGATGAGGCATGTCACATGTGTGTCCCTGACCTCAGTATTCTTAGGAGTGCTGTGTTAGGAGACCAATTATATAATTTGGGAGCCATTGTTGCACGTAGGTTGCACCTTAATAGATATAATGGAGATTTCTTTGGAGGAATTTATGCAACCCGCATAGCTAATTTTCTTGGTATAGACATACGCGAAGATGATATTGAATTACCACCTGCTTATTTAGATTTTAATGCTATGGTTCACCACTAGTTTGTTGAGAGGAACGAATCACCTCTCCGGTATCGACTAATCTTTGACAGACGCTGTGATGTCCGTATTACTCTCCCTGCTCCTGCCTTCTTTGATTATCAGGCAAGAGGAAGATATACTATTAGCAGAGAGGAGGCAGATGAGTACGAGAGGAGAGAGGAGGCCGCTCGTCGCCACGCCGCAGCTCAGCAGGCGATAGCCACTGCATCGCAGTACGACCCCAACTACTATTATGGATATCCGCCAGGCCAGCCGTGGCCATAGACCAACTTAGGCAAAAAGCCTAAGCTTAGGGGAGTACGTATTTCCCACCGACATTACATTCATGTTCACACACTCATTGCTAGATGTCGGTGCTCATACTTTTTCATTGTATCATCCATGCTAGTTTATTTTCCTTTTTATGCTTTCTTCTTGTGTGTTTAATAAACCATAAGAAAAACCAAAAAATAGTTGTAGCTTTTAGCTAGTTTTAATTTACATGCTTGTAGTAGTAATTAAAAAGAAAACCCAAAAATATTTCATGTTCTTCTTTTCCTTGTTGGGAGCTTTCCTGTTGTCGGTGTTCTGGGAACGGGGGTCCCCAGACTTGCCTGCCTGCGGCCTGCGGCGTGGCTCGAAAGGGGGCCCAGCACGACCCATCTTCATCAACACAAGACTCAAGACCCTCGCGAGGGGCCAAGCCTCGCGGGGCGGACGACACGGACCTTCCTCAGGCACGGCCTCGTCAGGCTGGCTCGCAAGGAGGCAGAGAGATCAAGGCGGGGTACCTCGCGAGGTGCCCGTGACGCGAGCCATGACGACTCAGGGCGCCAGGCGGGTGCCAGCCCGCGCAGCGTCCTCCTTTCCTCTTTAGTGCAAAGGGGGCAAGCGCAGCCGCGGAGTACCGAGGCATCAGGCAAAGGTTGTCATTTCGGTGCAACAATACCAAGACCAAGAGGACTACGAGACGGAGGTCACCGTGGAGCCCAAGACGGCGTCATCACCAGAGCTTTGCGCAGGCGAAGACTGCTTTTGTCAGGATAGTTGATACTTGCTGTCCCCCTTCAAATTAGCCCGCCATTGTTGGCTCCCTTCCCGCTCAATATTTGGGAAGAGGACCAGGGCCTCTATAAATAGGACCAGCCGCCCACAGAGCAAAGGGTCGACCGGCCGACAAGTAAGAGTTGGGTAGTGAGAGAGAGATAGAGAAAGGGAAAGGTGGCTGAACTCCTCCCAGCAGTTCATCGCCCCGTCCAAGAACAGACCCTCGCGAGGCTGTTCTTCCTTGTATTGTTCATCATCATCAGCCCCAAGAGGCAATCCACCCACCACACACTAGAGTAGGGTATTACACCACAACGGTGGCCCGAACCAGTATAAACCTTGTGTCTCTTGTGCAGTTCTTTCGGTAGTCTAGATCTTTGCGAGACGGAGAGGTAGAAGGCGTAATCTCCGCGTGCACCCCAGTGTTCGAACCTTAAGGGTCTGTCGGAACCCGAAATCCGACACCCGTGTAAATAGTTTTATCTCTTTTCTTTTCTTTGGGGGTCGATAGGAGAAGACCATAATTAAAGTGTTGAAGTGGCTCTTATATGCATTATTGTTGATCTAACAAAGGAACCCATATAGCCTTGTATTCTCCTGTTTATTGAATGCTTGCAGATTCTAGATTAGTCCAATGCATGTGCACTATTATTATTATTCACACTATTCGGTCGTGCAAGTGAAAGGCAATTATGATGATATATGATGGACTGGCTGAGATGAGAAAAGCTGGTATGAACTCGACCTCTTTTGTTTTTGTAAATATGATTAGTTCATCGTTCCTGATTCAGCCTATTATGAATAAACATGCTTGCAATGACAACTAGAGATCATAGTTCCTTGTGCCATGCTTGATCAGCTATGAGTTATAATGGTTTACCTTGCGTGCCAACGTGCTATTGAAATGGTTATGATGTGGTATGATAGGGTGGTATCCTCCTCTGAATGATTTAAGTGACTTGACTTGGCACATGTTCAGGCAAGTAGTTGAAACAAAATCAACATAGCCTTCACGATATTTATGTTCATGGTGGATTATATCCTACTCATGCTTGCATTCGGTGTTGATTAATTTTAATGCATGTTCATGACTGTTGTCGCTCTCTAGCTGGTCGCTTCCCAGTCTTTTGCTAGCCTTCACTTGTACTAAGCGGGAATACTTCTTGTGCATCCAATTCCTTAAACCCCAAAGTTATTCCACATGAGTCCACTATACCTACCTATATACGGTATCTACCTGCCGTTCCAAGTAAATTTGTATGTGCCAACCTCTAAACCTTCAACTAAATATACTGTTTTGTATGCCCGAATAGCTCATGTATCAACTAGGGTTGTCTGTATCTTCCATGTTAGGCGGGTTATTCTCAAGAGGAGTGGACTCCGCTCCTCACTCACGAGATAAATGGTTGGTCACCGGGATGCCCAGTCCCATGCTTTATGCAAACTAAATCAAAATAATTGCAAACAAAACTCCCACTGGGACTCTTGTTAGTTGGAGGCACTCGTTGTTTCGATCAAGCCATGGATTGATGCTTGTTGGTGGAAGGGGAGTATAAACTTTACCATTCTGTTTGGGAACCGCCTATAATGTGTGTAGCATGGAAGATATCGCCATCTCTTGGTTATTATGTTGACAATGAAAGTATACTGCTCAAAATATTATTCACCCCTGTTTCAAAACCGAGCTCTAGCACCTCTACAAATCTCTTCTTCCCTCTGTGAGGGGCCTATCTATTTACTTTTATGTTGAGTCATCACCCTCTTATTAAAAAGCACCAGTTGGAGAGCACCACTGTCATTCGCATTCATTATTGTTAGTTTACATTGAGTATGACTTGACTGGATCTCTTTTACCATGAATTACAATGTCTATTCAGTCCTTGGTCTTTAAAGGTGCTCTGCATTTATGTTTTGCGGTCTCAGAAAGGGCTAGCGAGATACCATCCTGTTATATCATATTATGATTGTTTTGAGAAAGTGTTGTCATCCGAGATTTATTATTATGGCTCGCTAGTTGATTATGCTATTGATATGAGTAAACTTGAGACCTATGCGTTATTGCAAATGTGGTTAGTTATAATCTTTGCTGAAAACTTGAATGTTGGCTTTACATATTTACAACAACAAGAGCAAACAGATTTTGTAAAAGTTTTTCTTTATCACTTTCAGTTTGTCAACTGAATTGCTTGAGGACAAGCAAAGGTTTAAGCTTGGGGGAGTTGATACGTCTCCAACGTATCTACTTTTCCAAACACTTTTGCCCTTGTTTTGGACTCTAACTTGCATGATTTGAATGAAACTAAACCGGACTGACGCTGTTTTCAGCAGAATTACCATGGTGTTATTTATGTGCAGGAGCAAACGTTCTCGGAATGACCTGAAACTTCACGGGGCTACTTTTCAGAAAATAAGAAAAATACCTGCAAAAGATGGAGGCCAGGGGGCCCACCACCTTGCCACGAGGGTGGGGGGCGCGCCTGCCCCCCTAGGGCGCCCCCCTACCTCGTGGGCCCCCTGTTGCGTCTCCGACTCCAACTCCACCTCCATATATTGAGTTTCAATGAGAGAAAAACCAGGGAGAAGAAATCATCGCGTTTTACGATACGGAGCCGCCGCCAAGCCCTAAAACCTCTCGGGAGGGCTGATCTGGAGTCCGTTCGGGGCTCCGGAGAGGGGAATCCATCGCCATCGTCATCATCAACCATCCTCCGTCACCAATTTCATGATGCTCACCGCCGTGCGTGAGTAATTCCATCGTAGGCTTGCTGGACGGTGATGGGTTGGATGGGATCTATCATGTAATCGAGTTAGTTTTGTTAGGGTTTGATCCCTAGTGTCCACTATGTTCTGAGATTGATGTTGCTATGACTTTGCTATGCTTAATGCTTGTCACTAGGGCCCGAGTGCCATGATTTCATATCTGAACCTATTATGTTTTCATCAATATATGAGTGTTCTTGATCCTATCTTGCAAGTCTATAGTCACCTATTATGTGTTATGATCCGTTAACCCTGAAGTGACAATAATCGGGATACTTACCAGTGATGACCGTAGTTTGAGGAGTTCATGTATTCACTATGTGCTAATGCTTTGTTCCGGTTCTCTATTAAAAGGAGGCCTTAATATCCCTTGGTTTCCATAAGGACCCCGTTGCCACGGGAGGGTAGGACAAAAGATGTCATGCAAGTTCTTTTCCATAAGCACGTATGACTATGTTTGGAATACATGCCTACATTATATCAATGAACCGGAGCTAGTTCTGTGTCACCCTGGGTTATGACTGTTACATGATGAACTGCATCCGGCATAATTCTCCATCACTAATCCATTGCCTACGAGCTTTCCATATATTGTTCTTCGCCTATTTACTTTTCCGTTGCTATTGCTATCATCACTACAAAATACCAAAAACATTACTTTTACTACTATTGCCTTTTGCTACCGTTATCACTACTATCATATTACTTTGCTACTAAACACTTTGCTGCAGATATTAAGTTTCCAGGTGTGGTTGAATTGACAACTCAGCTGCTACTACTTGAGAATATTCTTTGGCTCCCCTTGTGTCGAATCAATAAATTTGGGTTGAATACTTTACCCTCGAAAACTGTTGCGATCCCCTATACTTGTGGGTTATCATGCAACTAATCCCCGGGTGGTTTTGGTAATTCATAACAACATATAGCTCATTGAACTAACATCCATTCAAGTTTAATATTTTAGAGAGTTCAATGAATGGCATGGCATGGACTAGAGATGTGGACCCCTCAAAATGCTAAGGACACATATTGGCAAAAGCTCAAGACTCTTCATTTATATTTTAGTGATCCAAGATCACATTGAGTCCATAGGAAAGCCAATATTATAAGAAGGGAATGAGGTGTTGCTTAATGGCTTGCTTGCTCAAAATGCTTAGTGATATTGCTCCAAAGCCCTCAACCACTTTCTCATTCCAAATATGTCCAAAACCCAAAGTCAAACTCGGCCCCATCGATATTTCCTATCCAACGGAACTGAGTTCATTTGACATAGCCACTGCCATAAACCCTAACAGTTCGGTCACACCGATACGGATCTTGGTCTCACCGAGATGGCCTTGCCAAGTCTCTATTGCCTGTTGCAATTATTTCGGTCTCACCGAAATTGCGATCGGTCACACCGAGTTGGCTTGACATCTTCTATGTTGCCTTATTGCTTCACTTTGGTCTCACTAGTAGATGCAATCGGTGCCACCAAGTTGATGTTTGCCCTAAGCCCTAGCACATCGGTTCTACCGAGTTGTTTAGTCGGTCCCACCGAGTTGTTTAGTCATGATTTTTTGTCATAGAAGTAGGACCCCACCACATCTATGATGATACTAGGTTTTGTCACAATTATCGTCATAGAAGTGTCATAAGTATGACCGGAAAAAATTCGTTCGGCCCAAAATGTCACGGATGTGTCTTTTTTTTGTACTGGCACAAGCTAGGATCAATATATTATCTGCTTGCCGGTTTGACCACAATGAACACTATCTTGCGGCATACTTGCTTCATTTGTTTGACATTCCTCGTAAGTTCAAAGTCATGAGCTTGATTGTTGAGACAGTAAAGAGGACAGTAGACGACCATAAGAGGTCTTGTGGATATGCCCCACACATCCAGATGTTGATCAACTCCAAGGTGGGAACTGGGACATATCTGCTTGATAGAGAGCATCTACCGCTGAGGCCAGATTTTGAGGACAACGAGGTTGTCATGGATGCATCCCATCCTACATGTGCTGAGGCCCAGGCGAAGATTGAGAAAGCAAAGGCTGCAAAAGCAGCAAAGGCAGCAAGTGCTCCAAATGCTCTAGTGGTGAATCTCAAGACCAAGCGAAATCAACTCAGTTATCTGCTTGAAGCCACCGTGAGGACTGAGAAGAGCTTGGCCACCTTGACTCGGAATCTGGAAAGCTTAGAGAGGATAATTGAGAGCAAGATGTATGACCTAGATGTGAAGGTCACAGAGATTCAGACCATTGTGAAGAAGCTTCGAGATGATGTTGAGGATGATGATGATAGACCCACTACAAATATATTCCAGTCAGTGCCAAGGGCATAGAGGTCAGCTATAGTACTAGTTGCAGACATGAGGCCACCTCACTCTGCTCCTACCACCACAACTCTAGTTGCTCCTCTAGTATCCACTCGTCCAGCTCCACAGACTTCAGCAGAAGCATTTGCAGACGTAGTCATATCAACGCCATCTACGCAAACTAGATCTACAAGCCAAAAGACCCCTTTAGGAGCTCCCGGAGATCGTGCCTAGAGTGCCGCATAGCACTATATATTTTCGAACTTTGTGCCAAGGGGGAGAAAGTGTATAGATCATAGGCTTCGAGAGAGAGTGCCTTTTGCCTTTTGTTGGTTTTATTTGCCTTGCTACTTGCTACTTTGGTTGTTTGGTTGTTGATTCCTATGCTACAATTTGTGTTATGCTCATGAGATACTTATGTGATCATGTGTTTGATCATAATATTCTTAATGTGTTCTTGCATGATCATATCCATGAATGTTTGTGTATGATCAATCACTTGTATCTTTGGTGATGATGCATGTTATTTAATTCTTATCATTTTGAGCACTCCACAAAGATGTATGTGACATGGAAGAGTGACCCATGATCCTAATCGATTGTGCATTTGCATTCAAACACAAATTTTAAACAATGCACACATTTAGGGGGAGCTCTTTCTTATCACATAAGCGATGATGTATTTCATTCATATTATCATTTGTCGAAGATTTGGTCTATATGTTGTCGTCAATTACCAAAAAGCGGGAGATAGAAAGTGCAACTAATCCCTGGGTGGTTTTGGTAATTCATAACAACATATAGCTCATTGAACTAACATCCATTCAAGTTTAATATTTCAGAGAGTTCAATGAATGGCATGGCATGGACTAGAGATGTGGACCCCTCAAAATGCTAAGGACACATATTGGCAAAAGCTCAAGACTCTTCATTTATATTTTAGTGATCCAAGATCACATTGAGTCCATAGGAAAGCCAATATTATAAGAAGGGGATGAGGTGTTGCTTAATGGCTTGCTTGCTCAAAATGCTTAGTGATATTGCTCCAAAGCCCTCAACCACTTTCTCATTCCAAATATGTCCAAAACCCAAAGTCAAACTCGGCCCCACCGATATTTCCTATCCGGCGCCACCGAGTTCATTTGACATAGCCACTGCCAGAAACCCTAACAGTTCGGTCACACCGATACTGATCTCGGTCTCACCAAGATGGCCTTGCCAAGTCTCTGTTGCCTGTTGCAATTATTTCGGTCTCACCGAAATTGCGACCGGTCACACCGAGTTGGCTTGACATCTTCTTTGTTGCCTTATTACTTCACTTCAGTCTCACTAGTTGATGCAATCGGTGCCACCAAGTTGATGTTTGCCCTAAGCCCTAGCACATCGGTTGTACCGAGTTGTTTAGTCGGTCCCACCGAGATTCCTAACGTTCACATTTTGAACTAAATCAGTCTCACTGAGTTCTTCTATTTGGTCTGATCGAGTTGGGTCAAATGTGTGTAACGGTTGGATTTTGTGTGGAGGCTATATATACCACTCCACCCCCTTCTCCATGTGAGAGAGAGACATCAGAACGTGTCTACACTTCTAGTATACATTTTCTGAGAGAGAACCACTTAGTCATGTGTGGAGATCAAACTATTCCAATCCTACCACAAGATTCTTGATTTCTAGCCTTCCCCAAGTTGCTTTCCACTCAAATCATCTTTCCACCATGTCCAAATCTGAGAGAAAGAGAGAGTTGAGTGTTGGGGAGACTATCATTTGAAGCACAAGAGCAAGGAGTTCATCATCAACACAACATCTATTACCTTTTGGAGAGTGGTGTCCTAGATTGGTTAGGTGTCGCTCAGGAGCCTCCAACAAGATTGTGGAGTTGAACCAAGAAGTTTGTAAGGGCAAGGAGATCGCCTACTTCATGAAGATCTACCCGAGTGAGGCAAGTCCTTTGTGGGCGATGGCCATGGTGGGATAGACAAGGTTGCTTCTTCGTGGACCCTTCGTGGGTGGAGCCCTCCGTGGACTCGCACAAATGTTACCCTTTGTGGGTTGAAGTCTCCATTAACGTGGATGTACGATAGCACCACCTATTGAAACCACGCCAAAAATCCACGCGTCATCATTGCGTTTGCACTCTCCAAACCCTTCCCTTTACCTTCATATGCAATGTTTTACTTTCCGCTACACTCTCAGAATTGCATGTGTAGGTTGATTACTTGACTTGTTCTAATTGCTAAAATCTACCCACAACTAAAATTGGCAAAAGGTTAGATTTTAATTTGGTCAAGTAGTCTAATCACCCCCCCCCTCTAGACCTACTTTCGGTCCTACACTACCGGGCATGCCCAAGATTAGATGCTTGAGACTTCTTGGAATATTATCTTGGGATACCTTGGGCATCCCCAAGCTTGAGCTCTTGTGTCTCCTTAATTCATCTCATATCACGGCTTCTCCTAAATCTAAGAAACTTCATCCACACAAAACTCAAAAGAACTCATGAGATAAGTTACTATAAATCAATGCAAAACCTTATCATTCTATACTATAAAAAACAATAAAATTATTATTAAACATTGCATACTAAATGCCTCTGCATATTTAGTACTCATATCCTCAAATAGAATCTTTAAACAAGCAAACATATGCAAACATAACAACAATCTGTCTAAACAGGACAAGATGAAGAATTATTCATATTTATTTAACTCCAAAAATTCTGAAAAATTACCACACTATAGAAAAATTATCATACCTTACTGTGTAAAAATGTCAAGATTTTATCATATTCTGACTTTCCAGAAGAATTCAGACAATAATAGAAAACTTCCTATTTTGAAACAGCAACTCATGAACATGCAAACCAAGCATGGTAAAGGCTATACTTGACACTTTTATTGAAATAAAGGATACAAAAATTATTCTAAATAATAGCAAGCAAATCTCAACAAAAGAAAATGATGCTCCAAACAAAACACATATCATGTGACGAATAAAAATATAGCTCCAAGTGAGGTTGCCGATAATGTTGAAGACGAAAGAGGGGATGCCTTTCGGGGCATCCCCAAGCTTGGACGCTTGGGTCTTTCTTAGATATTACCTTGGAGTGCTTTGGGAATACCCAAGCATCGGGTCTTGCCACTCCTTATTCTCCTCATATCTATATCTCACCCAAAACTTGAAAACTTCAATCACACAAAACTTAACGAAACTTCGTGAGAAAATCATTCACTTTGGTATTATCAAGACAAGATTCATAATTTTTCTCACATAATTATTACTATACTCTATCATTTCCACAATTTATATTGACTAATATAAACAATAGAAACTATAAAACAAGCAAACTATGCATTAATAACAGAACAATCTGTAATGATTTGAACAAACACCATACTTATGTAACTCCACAAATTATGAAAAATTAGGACAACATAGAAAATTTGTATATCAATCATGTGTAAAAATTTCAGAATTTTATCACATCCCAGTGAATTATAGAAATTCCAGCACTGGATGCAAAAGTTTCTGTTTTTGCACAGAATGAAGTCAACTATCATCCACACTATCCCAAAGGCTTTACATGGAACTTTCTTGAAACAAAAGCTATAAAACATGATTACTACAGTAGCTTAATCATGTGAACACACAAAAACAGTAGGTATAAGTATTGGGTTGTCTCCCAACAAACGCTCTTCTTTAATGCCTTTTAGCTAGGCATACTGATTTTAATGATGCTCACATAAGAATAGTAATTGAAACATGTAGGAGAGCATCATGAATCACATGGCAAGCACATTTAAGCCTAACTCACTTCCTATGCATAGGGATTTTGTGAGCAAACAATTTATGGGAGTAAGAATCAACTAGCATAGTGAGGCAAAACGAGCATGACTTCAAAACTTTCAACACATAGAGAGGAAACTTGGTATTATTGAGATATGTAAAAGCATTCATTCCTCTCTCATAATAATTTTTAGTAGCATCATGAATGAATTCAACAATATAGCTATCACATAAAGCATTATTTTCATGATCCACATGCATAAAAATTTTATTACTCTCCACATAAACAAATTTTTTCTCATCAATAATAGTTGGAGGAAACTCAACAAAATAACTATCATGAGATACTTGATTGACATAATACAATTGAACATTAAATTCATGATGACAACTTTCATGGTTATCATTACTCTTTATAGCATTCATGCCATCACCATAATCATCATAGACAACAACTTCGTTCTCATAATCAATTGAAACCTCTTCCAAAATAGTGGAATCTTCATTACATAAAGTCATGACCTCCCAAAATCCACTTTTATCATTATTCCAATAAGATTCAACACCCTCCAAAATAGTGGGATCATTACTACCTATATTTGACACTCTTTAAAACCCACTTTCATCATTGTAATCATCATAAATAGGAGGCATGTTATCATCATAATAAAGTTGCTCATCAGAACTTGGGGGACTAAAAATATCATCTTCATAAAATATAGCATCCCCAAGCTTATGACTTTGCATATCATTAGGATCATGGATATTCATAGAAAGCATACTAACAACATTGCAATCATTCTTATCATTCAAAGATTCTATGCCAAACATTTTATTGAATTCCTCTTCTAACACTTTGGCACAATTTTCCGATCCATCATTTTCAAGAAAAACATTATAAAGATAAAACATTTGAGGCAACCTCAATTCCATTTTTTGTAGTTTTCTTTTATCAACCAAACTAGTGATAAAACAAGAAACTAAAAGATTCAGTTGCAAGATCTAAAGATATACCTTCAAGCACTCACCTCCCCGGCTACGGTGCTTGAAAAGAGCATGATGTCTACTACACAACTTATTCTTGTAGACTCGCGTTTGGCCTCCAAGAGCAGAGTTTTGTAGAACAGTCGCAAATTTTCCTCAGGTGGATAGCCTAAGGTTTATCAATCCATGGGAGATGTAGGATGAAGATGGTCTCTCTCAAATAACCCTGCAATTAAATACAAGAAATCTCTTATGTCCCCAACACACCCAATACAATGGTAAATTGTATAGGTGCACTAGTTCAACGAAGAGATGGTGATACAAGTGTAGTATGGATAATAGATATGGGTTTTTGTAATCTAAAATAATAAAAACAGCAAAGTAGCAAGTGATAAAATGAAGCACAAATGGTATTGCAATGCTTAGAAACAAGGAATATGGTTCATACTTTCACTAGTGCCATCTCTCAACAATGCTAATATAATTGAATCATATAAGAATCGCTGAACATGGGACGAAGAATTGTCCAAAATTTCTATCGGAGAACGTAGGACAAAAATGTGTATCAACCCCTATGCCAAGATCACCGCAATGTCTCCATGGAAATCCGCAAGTTGATTACCAAAACATACATCAAGTAACTCAATAGAACACCCCATTGTCACCGCGGGTATCCACACGCAAGACATACATTAAGTGATCTCAAATCCAATATTCAATCCAACATAACGAAACCCCAGAGAGCAAGACTCAATTCATCACAACAAGAGATAGAGAGGGAAGAACACCATATGACCCAACTATATTAACAAAGCTCGCGGTACATCAAGATCGTGCCAAATCAAGAATACGAGAGAGAGAGAGATCAAACACATGGCTACTAGTATATACCCTCAGCCCTGAGGGTGAACTACTCCCTCCTGGACAAGGAGACCACCAGGATGATGAAGATGGCCTACGGTGATGATTTCCCCCTCCTGCAAGGTGCCGGAACAGATATCCGGATGAGATCACTTCGGAACAGAGGTTTGCGGCGGCGGAGCGGAAGTTCTAGGTTTCTTTTTGGGTTTTTCTATATTTATAGGAATTTTTTACGTCGGTTTCACGCCAGGGGCCCCACGAGGGAGCGACAAGCTCGATAGGCGCGCCCTGAGGGGGGGGGGACTTGCGCCCCTTGAGCTTGTCGCTTCCCTGGACATCATTTGGTCCTCCTCCCAGGCTTCGGGGGTCTCTTTTGGTCCATAAAAAATCACCGTAAGTTTTTAGCCCAATCTGAGAACTTTTATTTCTATACAAAAAACAACACCACGGTAGTTCTACTGAAAATAACGCCAGTTCGGGTTAATTCCATTCATATAAAATTGTTGTAAACATGGCATGAATACTTCATAAATTATAGATACATTGGAGATATGTCAGTGCTCCTTCTGGTTCGATAAACGTTGGTTCTCACTGAGGAAAATATTTATCTCTACTGTACTGCTTCACCCTTCCTCTTCGGAGAAAATACCAACGCAACTCACAAGTACCAGAGGGCCTCAGTCGACTTTTCGGTTGTTGATGTTCATCGAAAAATGAACAAATGACTCCAAACATCCCAACAAACAAACAACCCAAACAAGGGAGCAAACACTTCATTTGTGAAAAATGATGTGAGAAGGTGCACGTCAGGTAGTCTTGATCCATACATGCAGAAATAAACAAGTAAATTGTAAAAAATCAGCACAATTGAGGACCCTAAGTAAAAAAGTCACCACCTTTTTTTCTTTCCATTTTTTGGTTTTTTACTGACAGTTTGGAGAAAACACTAAACAATAACTAAAGGCATGTTGACACTGTTCCGATGGATGGGACCCACTATAAGTGCTGACATGACAACAAAACTTGATGTCGTTTGACTAGCTTGTAGGCTTGATGACGTTCCTGATGCCATAGCCAAAGCCCCCGTGCGCCCCTTCAAAACCTGTGTTAGATGTACCCACGTGGCCATTGAGGTCTCCTCCTATGAAGAGCTTCTCACCAATCGGTACACTCCTAACCATGTCTTCCAGGCCTTCCCAGAACTCCCTCTTGGTGTTCTCATTGTGGCCTACTTGCGGGGCATATGCGCTGATAACATTGAGAACCAAGTCCTCAACTACCAGCTTGACCAGGATAATCCGGTCCCCACGTCTCTTGACGTTACCACTCCATACTTGAGGCTCTTGTTGATCAAGATGCCTACGCCATTTCTGTTTGCAGCCGTCCCTGTGTACCACAGCTTGAAGCCGGTATCCTCCACCTCCTTCGCCTTCTGTCCTCTCCATTTGGTTTTTTGGACGCAAAGGATATCAACACCTCTCCTCACCGCTGCATCAACTAGCTCCTGAAGCTTTCCTCTCAGAGACCCTACGTTCCAGCTACCTAAGCGAATCCTCCTAGGCTCGGCTAGCTCCTTACCCTTCGCACTCGTCGAGTCAAATGCGAAGACCCTTGCCCATTTTCCACTACATCCGGGCGCCGATGTAGCGCGCCACTAAGGATGCGACGACCCGATCCTCGCTCACTTGCCACCGTATCCGGATCAAGATACAGCGCGCCACCTTGGGGGTGACGGCCCGGCCCTTGCCCATTTTCCACCACACCCGGGTTCCGATGTAGCGCGTCGCTGAGAGGGTCACGCCCCAACGAAAATCTTTTGGGTTTCATCTCCATAAGAGTGGCTGAGTTTTTACGTTGGCTCGCCAAGCCTATCACAACCCTCCTCCTTTACCCGGGCTTGAGACCGGCTATGTTGAGACAACATAGGCGGACCAAAATAGGAAAAATAAAAACCTCTGAAGGACACAGCCGGCTAGGCGACGCGAGACAAAACAGCAGGCCTAGGTCGTATACTCGTAACTGAAGGAAAGAGCATCAACCTGTGGGAGGTGATCGTGTCTCAAGTGATGAGATCTTGTTATGTCTCTTCGACCTCTAATGCAAAACTTTGACTGCAGTTTCCAACCATAATATGTCATAAAAGATAACAAAAGGTGCATAAAATGCAAGAAAAATCTAATGACATACTTATCAGCCCTTCGATGTATTGGTCATTTTAGGCTGCCAAAGGTTCACTGAGTGGATCCCATGGTGACATGCACTTGAGAAGTGAGGTAGTGATGCATTTTTAGCTTTCACTGGTTGTTCTGCCAACGCCAAATTTCCGTATTGTATCTGCTTATTCATTGAGGCCATATGTTATACTAACTTTTTTAAAACAGAAGGTTATTGTTGTTGAGAAATAAACTACCGTGGAGACCCATATGCTGCATGTTTTGGTAGGTTAGATATTCTCTTGTCTGTACCGATATGGGAGCCGTGGTGCTGAAAACATTGTCATACATGTGTCAAGCTACTGCATTTATACATTTGGCTGAATAAACTGGCTATCTTAGGCTCTGTTTGGATTAGCGTTTTCGTCAGAATACACCTGTAAAAGAAATACACGCCTCCACCGGCCGGTTTCATTTCCTGCCCAAAAACAGTCATGCCCAGTAAAATACACGTGTAAATCTTACACCTCTGTATTGAGTTACACCTATACCAAGCGCGCCCTTAGGAGTTAGGATGAAGTCTAAGATGAATAGGGGCATACAGAAGGCAGGAAGAGTAGATCATCTCGAAGGAGGAGGACCAAACTGGATTCTTGTTGCCGGAGGAGTTTTGCTAAGCACTCTCTCCGTCAAACTTGGATGCAAATTAAAGCAAATGTTTGATACGAAGCAGCAGAATAGCTTTTCCAAAGGTCTAACACTCCCATTTTCAGTTGTAACCTTTATCCCCTTTCATACTCTTTATATGCTGTATGCTTACTATGCAAAACTGCAGCCGAAAGTAGGTTCGGAGGATGTGAATTGCACTCAAACGTATGTAGGTTTCGTGGCCAAACTAGCTGCTACTATTGTATTTCAGGTACTTCTTCTATAACTTTGTATATTCTGTTGCCTGCTTCTCATTTTCCACCGACCTTTTAGTCAAATTGTAAATTCAAGGTTTTAGTTGTTTGTTTATATCTGCGAGTCTCTGTACTAAAGGACATCAAATAGGGCAAGAGCATATTGGTTTACCAAAAGGCTTAGTTATGATCAAGTCGTCATCTTTGCCTTGCATTGATCATGATCTTGGTCTCTATCAGTTTCATGTCCATTCGGAGATGATAACTTACACACATTTGCATAATAATATATATACATAAAAATATGGAAATTTCGGTACTCTAGTTTGGTATCAAAGTGTGACGTAGCGGCACAAAGATCTGGCACTATATTGTACTCCCTCCGTCCCAAATTTCTTTTCTTAGATTTGTTTAAATATGAATGTATCTAGTTACATTTTAGTGTTAGATACATCCGTATCTAAACAAATTTAAGACAAGAATTTTGGGACGGAGGGAGTAGTTGCTTTGTCTTATCTGGAAAAAGTGTAGTTATATGCCTGGCAATTTCTATACATTTGTGGTTTTGTCATGTGCGCAAACAAAGTTCTACCTTATAGTCTCGGATTGTTATTAGCATTTCCGCATGGTAACCATATAATTTTTGGTCAGTTACCTGTTAAAGATAGAAATACAACCCGAGAGCTCAGTTGAGTTTGTTAGATCGTATCAAGTGTGACAGAGTTCTAACTTAATTGGTGATGATATGCACAATTTGATCACTAAATTTGTTAAACACAATACAGGGAGCAACGGTGAGATGGCACGGACATTTTTCCTATGAACATATGGCTTTTAAATCTGTCAAGAGTTAGCACCTTAGGTTCAACAGTGTACGGAAATCTACATATCCAGAAACGATAGGAATAGTCCCCAGGTCAGAGTTCAGGTTGCTACTTAACAAAATCATTCTGTTGTAACAACTAACCAGCCAAACAAGTTCTATTTGGCTAGTAAATCTACCAATCTAAGAATATTTGATTTACTTTCAGAAGTACAACTTCGAGCAAAATCATTCTGCTGTAACCACTAGCCAGCCAAACAAGTTCTCCTTGGCTAGTACAACCTACAAATCTAAGGATATTTGATTTATTTTCCAGAAATGCAACTTGAGCGGTTTGGACAGACTCTAGGGCATTCTTGTGTCATACAACTCGCTGGATTTGTCCTTCCGTACTGGCCACATGGTGGAATGTTACCGACAAGTTATCATAAACCTGCACCCTCTGTGTTAAGCTTCATGCACTAGCCAATGTGTTATGGCCGGCATATACTACAGCTCAGCCCAGTTATCTAATCGTTATTAGGGGCTTAGCTCAGTTATCGTATTTGGAGATTATATAAACTTATGTAAGGACTCCTTTGAAGTTAAGCAGAAGCAATCATATTTACTCGGCTTCCTGAAGGGAGTCGGGAGACATAACTCTAGCTGCCGCCTCCTGCGCCCTCTCTCTCGCGCGCGATGGCGCCCCAGCGCCGGAGACCTCGCCTTCCTCCACGCCAAGCCCCCTTCCACCCCTACAACCGACCCAGTAGGAACCCAACTCCTATCACAATGCAACCAAAAGTTTGAACTGATGGAAAGGGTGAGATATTCCACATGTATACTTCAACACCCCCTCTCACGTGTGATGTGAGAAGTCTAGACTCGGAGGTATGACTCAAGAGGCCTATACGTGGACACATGGTATTAGAGCCTAAGGTCTTAGTTCAAGTCCTGGCTTTTGCAATTTGTCCAAAAATTGCTGCTGCTCCCCTCTGTGTCCACGTATAGGCCTCTTGAGTCATACCTGAGTCTATTCAAGTGCTGACTTCCCGTGTCACATATGAGAGGTGGTGTTGAAGTGTATATGTGGATTGCGTAGCCCTTTTCATAGTTTGGACTTTTAGTTGCATTGGCTAATGCATGAAGCTTAACATGGTATCAGGGTCTAAGGATCAGAGTTCAAATCCTGGCTATCGCAATTTATCCAAAAATTGTTGCTGCCCCCCCTCTGCGTCCATGTATAGGCCTCTTGAGCCTTACCTTTGAGTCTATTCACTTGTTGATTTTCTGCGCTGTCGGTGTCCTGGGAACGGGGGTCCCCAGACATGCCTGTCTGCGGCCCACGGCGTGGCTCCACCAGCGGCCCCGTGCGGCCCATCTTCATCAGCAAACACTCAACACCCTCGCGAGGGGCCCAGCCTCGCGAGGCGGACGACGCAAGACCTCCTCAGAGACGGCCTCATCAGAATGGCTCGCGAGGGACAGATAGATCAAGGCAAAGGGCACCTCACGAGTTTCCTGTGACGCGGGCGTCAGGCGGGCGTCAGCGCGCACAATGTCCTCATTTTCTTTTTGGTGCTAAAGAGGTAAGCGCAGGTGAGGAGTCCCGAAGCATCAGGCAAAGATTTTCATATCAGCGCAACGAGACCAAGACCAGCAGAACGGCAGGACGGAGGTCACCGTGGAGCCTAGGACGACGTCACCACCAGAGCCTTTGGCAGACGAAGACCACCTTTAGTCAGGATAACTTGTACTAGTTGTCTCCCTTCAAATTTGGCTGTTGTGGCATCCCTTCCCACCAGCATTTGGGAAGAGGATCAGGGCCTCTATAATTAGGGCTAGCCACCACAGTTGGAGGCAACAGATCCAAGGCCATTCGGATCATCCTCATCCACACGAACTCACCAAGCACAAAAGCATCTCTCTTCAGGAGGCTGTTCTTCCCTTGTAACTGTTCATCCTTAGCCCAAGAGGCAATCCACCACACCACACTGGAGTAGGGTATTACACCATATCGTTGGCCCGAACCAGTATAAATCTTGTGTCCCTTTGTTCTGCGAGTTCGACGCGCTGAACCTTGAGATCGCGGTGAGGGAGAGTGCAAGGGGGAGGAGAGATCTTCGTGCGCACCCCAGTGTTCGAACCTCAAGTGTTTTGCCGGAACCCGAAATTCGACATTTGGCGCGCCAGGTAGAGGTGCGTCGAAGCCTTCCTTCCGTTGATCCATGCTCCGCCATCACCGCGACTTGCCCCTATTGCCGGCGTTGCTCTTCCGGCTGCGATGACGGTGCCCATGGCGGGGCCAGGGGGCTCCGAGCCTTAGCCCTCGCCTTGTAGCGGGTGCAGTAGCCATCCAAATTCAAGCTAGAGATGCCGCCGCGTTACGACGGCGCGGCGGACCCGTCGGCCTTCCTGCTGGCGCATGAAGAGGCCGTCCAGGCTGGGGGCGACAACAAGGTCATGACCAACTAGCTTTCCATGGCCCTCACCGGTGCACCGCGCGCCTGACTGCTCAACCTCCTAAAATCTATGGAGGCATCTTGGGAGGAGCTACGCAGCCTCTTCGCTGCGTGTTTCACGGCATCGGCGCCCCTCGCTGTCGCGGCCCTCCTAGGCGGCTTGCAAGCGCTGTCCTTGGGCCGTCACACCAAACCCTTTCTTCGCCAGATCGACGCCGCTTCAGCGCGACAGGGAGCTCCCCCGGGTTGGGCGGCGCCCAAGGCCGACCTGACCTTCGACTCGGGGGATCACCCAATCACCACCGTCGGCTCGGACATGCTCCCAATGCTTTGCACGCCCACCATCTGCAGCATAGCTGTCACCAAGACCCTCATTGACGACGGCGCCGGCCTCAATGTGCTCTCTGTGGAGGCTTTTAGCCTCCTTCACATGTCGCTCGAGCGGTCCGCCCTAGCAAGCCCTTCTTCGGGGTCGTCGGCGGCTCCGCCAGCCCCTTGGGGCATATTCGTCTTCCCGTGACCTTCGACACCCGCGACAACTATCGCATTGAGCTGATCGACTTCGACATCGTCCGTATTGGCCTCTCGTACAACGCCATCCTCGGGTACCCGGCACTGGCTCAGTTTATGGCGACAACCCATCCGGCCTACAACCTCATGAAGATGCTTGGGAGCAAGGACATTTTCACCATGGTCGGAGATACCAAGAAAGCTCTGGTAGCGCTCAGGCTTGTCCTCAAAACCGCCGTGGCAGCATGACCGGCCGATGAGGTCACCTCCGGAGTCAAGGAGGCAGCACCAGCTAAGAAGAAGCAGTTGTTCACTCAAGATCGGGCAGAAACCAAGCAAGTGCCGGTCAAGGAAGATGGGTCCTCTGGAGCCGCCTTCACCATAGATGCCAACCTCGACCCGGATCGAGAGAAGGCATTGGTGAAGTTCTTGCGCGCAAACAAGGAAGTATTCGCATGGGAACCCAAACAGCTGGTAGGGGTCCCAAGAGGGGTGATCGAGCATCACTTGAGGGTGTGCCCCAATGTGCGCCCTGTGAAGCAGAAAGCGCGGCGACAATCCACGGAGAAGCAGTCCTTTATCGTTCAGGATACCCGCAAGCTGGAGACGGCGGGTGTCATTCGCGAGGTTCGGTACTCCGAGTGGCTGGCGAACCCCGTCGTCGTGCCAAAGAAAGGTGCGAAGGAACACATGTGTGTCTATTTCACCAACCTCAACAAGGCTTGTCCCCAAGATCCGTTCTCACTCCCACGCATCGACCAGATCGCTGACTCCACCACCGAATGCGACCTGCTATGCTTCCTAGATGTGTTCTCGGGCTATCATCAGATCAAGATGGCGGTAGAGGATGTGGAGAAGACGGTCTTCTTAACCCCGTGCGGGGTGTACTGCTACACTTGTATGCCATTCGGGTTGCGCAATGCAGGCGCGACCTTCCAACGACTGATGCACATCACCCTGGGTCAGCAGCTCGGGAGGAACGCTGAAGCCTACGTCGACGATATTGTGGTAATGTTTCGGGAGGCGAGAACTTTGATTCAGGACCTGGAGGAAACCCTCGCGAGCCTGCATCAGATGGACTTGCGGCTCAACCCGGAGAAGTGCGTGTTTGGTGTCCCTTCCGCCAAGCTGGGATCAAGGCCAACCCGGAGAAGGTCAAGGCAATCGAAGACATGAACCCACCGCAAACCCTCAAGGAGATGCAGAAGCTTGACGACTGCGTGACTTCGCTAGGGCGCTTCATCTTCAAGCTGGAAGAGCGCGCCCTACCATTCTTCAAGCTGATGAAGAAGGGCCCATTTGAGTGGACCCCGGAGGCTGACCAAGCATTTCAAGACCTCAAAAGATACCTGACCAGCCTTTCGGTGATGGTGGCGCCCCGCCCTCTCGAGCCCCTGGTGCTCTACCTTGTCGCCACTTCTTATTCCGCCATCGCAGTTTTGGTGGCGGATAGGGATGAGAGCCAGGCCAAGGATACGTCGCGCCGAGCTACGCCCCCAGCCGGAGCGACACAAGACCCGGAGGGCACCGCAAGGGCTGCAGCAACGCCAATGGATGACCAAGCCCAGCAAGACGACGTCCTTGGGCCTGCAGAGGCCCCAATGAGCGACCGGGCTTCGGGGGTCCCACCGCTTCCGGAGGCGCCTCAACCTCCGACAGACGTAGGCCCCGTCGGCGCGCCCGCCCACGTCGAGCACCCAGTGTATTTCGTCAGCACGGTACTGCGGGACGCAAGGGCATGGTATGTCATGCTTCAGAAGCTCTTGCTCGCATTCTTGGTTGCCTCGCGTAAGCTACGACACTACTTTCAAGGTCATCCAATCAAGGTCGTCTCGGCTTACCCGCTGGAGAGGGTACTCAGGAGCCCCAACGCTGTTGGAAGGGTCGCCGAATGGAACATCGAGTTGCAGGCATTCCAGCTGGAGTTCAGCACAACCAGGGTCATCAAGGGAGCCGTGCTCGCCGATTTCGTGGCAGAATGGACGGATGCCCCGGGGCTTGAAGCAGGCGAGGACCGATCCCTCTCGTCGGGAAGTGAAGCGCCCGACGGCTGGGTTATGTATTTCAATAGCGCGTTTGCACGCCAGGGCGCGGGGGCTGGAACGGTGCTCATCTCGCCCACTCAGGACAAACTCTATTATGCCGTGCAACTCTGCTTCCAGCAGGACAAGAAGGTCTCTAACTACATCACGGAGTACGAAGGCCTCATAGCTGCCCTTAAGGTGCGGTGGCCCTAGGGTGAAGCGCCTCACCATCAGGGGTGACTCGCAGCTCCTCGTCAACTTCTCCAATAAGGTGTACGAGCCAAGGGACGAGCACATGGGGCCATACCTCGCGGACGTATGCAAAATGGAGAAGCAGTTCCTAGGTCTAGAATTGCAGCACGTGCCTCGTGACACCAACAAGGAGGCCAACGACATCGCCAAAAGAGCATCCAAGCGACTATCCCAAGAGCCTGGCGTCTTCGAAGAGCGGCTCTTCAAGCCGTCGGCAAAACCTCCGCTTTCAAGGCCGGCGCTGCCTCGGGAGCCCCGCCTGCGGCCCCTCGGGAGCGCGCCTACTCTTGGGGGTTAAACATTTCCGGATTGGACCGAGACTTGCCAAGCGGCCTTGGTTTACTACTGGTAGACCGCCTGTCAAGTTTCGTACCATTTGAACTTCGTTTGATACTCCAACGGTTAACCGAGGGACCGAAAAGGCCTCGTGTGTGTTGCAGCCCAACACCCTTCCAAAGTGGCCCAAAACCCACCTATCTCCCCTCCATCATCTCGATCGTTCGATCACGATCGCGTGGCCGAAAACCGCACCTCATTTGGACTCTCCTAGCTTCCTCTACCTATAAAAGAACACCCCTCCCCGAAATTTCGGATCATTTCGCGGTCCAACCCTAGCTTCTTCTTCCTCCCGCCGACGGACACGTCCACCCTCTTGCCCGGACATGTCCGCCTCGTCCCGCGCCCAATCGTGCGCTGCCACCTGTCCATCGCCGCCCTTCTCTCTCCTCCCCACCGTCGCGGCCCGCCAGGCCCATCGCGGGCCCGTGGGACCCAACCGCCGCCGCCCCGCGCCTGTCATCCCCGCCGCCATGCCCGAGGCGCCGCTTCCGCGCCGGGGCGCCACGCCGTCGTGCGCCTCCCACCGGC